>NC_069389.1:62771692-63049192 GCF_027475565.1 Acinonyx jubatus
TGGCAAATAGGTACAGTTGCACATCTGCTTTTTATCCATACAGTATGTTAGAAAAGAACTTCTCTTATCCTGAAAGGTTGACTCCTCTCTGAGATCACACAGCAAGACTGTGGGAAAAATGAGAATGACCTGGGTACAGGAATGTTTCAGTATCTTAGAAAGGTAACTTCTTTTCTTTATACTCCATGGATACAAGTACCACATTAAATGGCCCTTTGAAAGAAGAGCTATTACTTGAGGTTTCATAGGTTGTCACTTAACTTTTCCTTACTAAATTTATTGGCATATTTAGACCTTTATCCCAGTTATAATAGGTGCTGATGTAACAAAGAGTTATAGAGAGAAACTGTAAGTTGGAACAAGACATCATCAGATTTGGACCAGAAAAAAATCTTGATATAGATGGATTCGTATGTTTAAAACCTCAATCTCTACAGACATAAAGGAAAGTTAGACACTGATATCTCCTAACAGCTGCATAAATCTTGGGGACCTATGAAAAGACACAGCAAAGTAGCCAACTAGGACAGGCAAACCAAGTTTAACTATAAATCTGAGTGTAATAAGTCAGTCAGAGAAGGGCAGATATCATATGTTTTAACTCATATGTAGATCTTGAGAAACTTAACAGAAGACCATGGGGGAAGAGAAGGGGAAAAATAGTTACAAACAGAGAGGGAGGGAGGCAAGCCACAAGAAACTCAAATACAGAGAACAAACTGAGGGTGGACAGGATGGGGGGAGGGAAAATGGGCGATGGGCATTGAGGAGGGCACTTGGTGGGATGAGTACTGGGTGTTGTATGTAAGCCAATTTGACAACAAATTATATTTAAAAATTGTTATTAGTGCCTGGAGAGAAGTTTGGAGCATAGAAGAAAAAGAAGCTTCTGTAAACAATTTTGCCAAATCAGCCACTTTCAGGGTGCATTTTGCTGGATTTAGGAAATTACCCAATTCCCTAGACTTTCTCTATTTTTATCAACAGACATAGGCAATGAGGATTGGTGCTCAGCATGTTTCAAAACCAAGTATAAACCTCATTTAGCATCAACATGATTAGAATGGTACCAAAAGTCTCTAACTAAAATTAATTTTAATTTATTAGTTTAATTAGCTTTATTAGTTGCTATTAGCTATAAATGAACATTAGTCAAAATCTAGCAAATTTACAATAAATGATTCCAAGTTACTTTAATTATCAATGTAAAATTATAAAAAGGCTTGGAAGACCATTTATTATAACCATCTCAAATAATCAATGAGAAATAAATCCCAAAGAGGGATAGAACTTGCCTATAGTAATATAGCAAGTTACCATCAGCACTGCAGTTAGAGTCCAGGTGCCCTGACTGCCAGTATAATCTTATTTGTAAATATTATATTCTGTTTGGACTTCAGTTTCCTCTCTCTTTCTTTCACTCCCTTTCTTACCCTTGCTTTAGAGCACTTGCTGTTACAATTACAGGGTATTTTTTGAGTGAATATCTTCTCTTTTTTTTTTAAATATGATTTATTGTCAAATTAGTTTCCATACAACACCCAGAACTCATCCCAAAAGTGTCCTCCTCAATTCCCATCACCCACTTTCACCTCTCCTGCACTACCCATCAACCCTCAGTTTGTTCTCAGTATTTAAGAGTCCAGCATTCTTCTCAAAGCTAGAACAAACGATCCTAAAAATTGTATGAAACCACAAAAGACCACAAATAGCCAATGTAATGTTGAAGAAGAAAACCAAAACTGGGGGCATCATAATCCCAGACCTTACCCTCTACTACAAAGTCTCAATCATCAAGAAAGTACGGTATTGGCACTAAAACAGACACATAGACCAATGGAATAGAATAGAGACCCCAGAATTGGACCCACAAATGTATGGCTAACTAATCTTTGACAAAGCAGGAAAGAACATCCAATGGAAAAAAGACAGTCTCTTTAACAAATGGTGCTGGGAGAACTGGACAGCAACATGCAGAAGGTTGAAACTAGACCACTTTCTCACACCATTCACAAAAATAAACTCAAAATGGATGAAGGACCTGAATGTGAGACAGGAAACCATCAAAATTCTAGAAGAGAAAGCAGGAAAAAACCAATTTGACTTCAGATGCAGCAATTTCTTACCTGACACATCTCCAAAGGCAAGGGAATTTAAAGCAAAAATGAACTATTGGGACCTCGTGAAGATAAAAACTTCTGCACTGCAAAGGAAACAATCAACAAAACTAAAACGCAACCAATGGAATGGGAAAAGATATTTGCAAAATGACATATTGGGATAAAGGGCCAGTATCCAAAGTGTATAAAGTATTCACCAAACTCCACACCCGAAAAACAAATGGATATCTTCTCTTCTGAAACTAAAATTCTAGTGCTCCATTTTAGAAGTTAAGGTGACATTTTATTCAAAATAAAACTCAATTCCTAAATACATCAAACTCATTTAGCTTTTGCTCAGACAAGACTTCATATTTTGCCCTATTCTATCACACCAACATGAATCTAAACCAGGCTCCCAAATGGGTAACTCAACTCTAACTCACATTTGGCATCTGTCTCTCTTTCATGCATCTGGCTTCATTTATTTTGATACTTTTCAAAGTGTTTACACTGCCTGCACAAGCTAGGTTTTCTAAAGCCCCCTGTTCCCCATTACCTTTATTTCCCTATATCTGGACTTTTTTCTTAAAATGTTTTCAAAATGTCAATCATTTGCTCAGAAACTTCCTTCAGAGACACAGAGAAAGCCTTTATAGGAATAACTATTGTTTGCAAATGCTCAGTATACTACTGCCTTTCTTGACAAATTACCCCCTATGTCCAAGAAACAAATAAAATTCACGAAATATGAAAGCTGAGAAAATACTCAGGGTACAGTAACAAAAACCAGCTCTCTTTGTAAAAAAACAAAACAAAACAAAACAAAACAAAACAAAACAAAATAAAAACAGTGGGGATGTGTTTGAACATTAGTAGATTTAGGCCTAATTACCCAATTACCTTAGTAGAGAAGTATATTACATTTCATGAAGTGCAAGTCATTCTTGGTCACTCTCCTATCCAGTTGTGTTCTGGAACAGAAGAATCACAGAAAAATCATCCCCAAAATCATTTGGACAGTACGATCTTCTCCCACCTCTCAAATAGTTTTTTTTTTCCTAGCTTATTTAATTTACTAAACATCTAAGGGGTTTTGTTTGTTAATTATTTTTTTATGTTTTTGGAGGGGCTTCTATATAAGTTAGGTTTTTTTGCTACATGAGCTCTTATATGTACTATGCGACCAGAAGACACATATGGTCCCTGTTTGCAGATGTTTAAAACATTTTTTTCTTTCAGGAAAATCCAAAATATTTATATGTAGCCAAACTCTCAGCATCTCTCCCCTTGATACATTTCACTGATGCTCCCCTTCTGATGATCTATCAGCATTCTGTGTCTGTGTCTGTGTCTGTGTCTGTGTCTGTGTCTGTGTCTGTGCCTGTGAGTGGGTGATGGTAGAAGAATTATTTTTTTAATTGGTTTGATCTCCCTGAAAGTTAAAGCTTTAACTCAGAATATCAAATTGTTTTAGAAATACTCATTCAAATCATCTGTTGCAGAATCAAATTATATTAAGAAGTATTCTGTTCTCTTCCTCACATACTCACAAATATACACTCCTTACCATACAATTTTTGGTTTTGTTGGATAAAATTAAAAGAACCAGCAGATGTAATATAGTGCAAATAATAAAGTTCTATTCTCCACATTTGTAAACTTAATTAAATTTCTATTAAAAGCAAAATCTCCCATTTTATCACATGATAGTGTACAGTATTATAAACAGGTACACTCTCTTTAGCAGGTACATAATCTTTTGTTGGTATGAAGACATCTTTTATAAGAAATTTTAGGTCACGGTCATTATAATGGATTATTAAACTCTATACATTATACATAAGCTTATGTTACATAAACTGTCCCAAATACATGTTAATTTTAAAAATAATCTTTTATATTTTGATATAAAATATTGTATTTCTATAATTTATTATAGAAATATTAAAGCAAAAATATAATGACATGATGAATCCTAATGTGTCCATAACCCAGCTTTAATGATTAAGAATATGTTGCCAATCTTGTTGCATTTATTTGCCTTCCCTCACAATGTTTACTGAAGGATTTTAAAGCAAATCCCAGATATAATGCCATTTCATTTATCGGTGATTTTGCAAGCATTTCCAAGATAAGGACAATTCTTTTTCACATTAGCACTATACGTATAACTTTTTTAGTGGACTTGTTAGTTTGCTATATTAAAGAGAACCTCACAGAAAACTGGACATCCTGAAATCTCATCTCAACTCTGTCATCATCCAATTGTGTGACTCCTGTAGTATCTCACCTTCTCTTTCTGTCAAATAAGAGAGTTATAGATGATCTCTAAGATCTTCTTAATCTCTGATATTCTAGAAATAAATAATAAAATGATTAAGTTTGAAAACCCATGTTTTATTATTCCTCTAGTAGGTAGGCATGGAGAAAAGAAGATTTGAACCTGGTACTTTTAACAACTAACTGCACTAAGAATTTGTATTTGAAATAGGTGCTTAAAATTTAGTGAACTAAGTTTCAAGTAGAATTATTTCTATCTTCTGAGGAAATATTTCCTGTAACTACCTACACAGAAACCCAATAATTATTTGAAAACAATGATAACGTGATTTCATCATTCTTAAAGAGCTAGCATTGGCTTGACGGAAGTGCTCCTAAAGCCTATGGCGCCCTCTTCTGATGTCTCACCCAACATAGTAAGTCATGGCTTTTGTTTCTCAATGGCCCTGGCCTTTAGGCTTTTTTTTTTTTTTAACCTTATGTCTTACACTTTAGTCTTGAAATAGCATGCAAAGATTCACACTGAACTAGAGGAAGACACAGGTCCCGTGAAAGAAATCTAGCCAGAGCTCAATGGTGAATACTTTACATATTCTTATAGATTTGCTTTTTGAAATTTGAGAATTATTCTATAGGGGAAAATGTGACACCTAAAATTTGAAATGTGGGGTGCCTGGGTGTCTCAGTCGGTTAAGCGTCCAACTTTGGCTCAGGTCATGATCTTGTGGTTCATGAGTTCTGAGCTCTCAGCACAGAGACTGAAGCTTGCTTCAGAATCTGTGTCTCCCTCTCTCTCTGCCCCTCCCCTGCTTATGTTCTCTCTGTGTCTCTCAAAAAATTTAAATTTGAAATGTGATAGAAGTCTCACTCAAGCAACAAGTCCATATAAGAAAATCTTATGAAAAGAATAAATGAAACTATTCTGCTAAAAAATCTAAATTAGTTACAAAAAAGAATTATTTTGTATTAAAATTCAAACTTTGTGCCATTAACGATGTGCCTTAAAGCAGAGAAGCAAGATGAGCTGCTCTGCACAACTTATACTTTACACCCTAAAATTACTCTCTGGTTCTGTATTCAAAGATAGATGCTCTCTTTGAAAACTTGCAATGGTTTTTGTTGTTTGTTTGTTTGTTCGTTTTATTTTTTTATTTATTTATATTTTTTTCAATATGTGAAATTTATTGTCAAATTGATTTCCATACAACACCCATTGCTCATCCCAAAAGGTGCCCTCCTCAATACCCATTACCCACCCTCCCCTCCCTCCCACCCCCCATCAACCCTCAGTTTGTTCTCAGTTTACAAGAGTCTCTTATGCTTTGGCTCTCTCCCACTCTAACCTCTTTTTTTTCCCTTCCCCTCCCCCATGGGTTTCTGTTAAGTTTCTCAGGATCCACATAAGAGTGAAAACATATGGTATCTGTCTTTCTCTGTATGGCTTATTGTTTTTTTAATCTTACTCTTGCTTTCTATTTGTGCTAGCTTCCTATCCTATCCTTCACAAATGTTGCTCAAGGGGACTTTCTAACAAAATATCCTTCTTTATCTTTGACATTCATCCAAACAGCTGTTGTGCCTATTATTTTCAGGCCCATCACAAGTCTTAGCTGCTCAAATAAATCTTTCTTGAATGTTCTACTTCACATGACCCTTTTTCTCATCTCCATCCCTATATCTGGAATCCACTATTAAGAACACCATTGTACTATAATATAATGACACTGATTCCACAAATTATACTTCTAACTAAAATTAAAATATCTCATTATAATAGACAATTTATATTCTCTGTTCTCTGATTGTTAGCATGCTTGAATTCTGATTTGTCCTCCCAATTTGGAATTTAAACTTTAGAAATACAAAAGCATACTAATCTGTTTGAAAGTTTCTCACAGGACTGGGCTTATCTAGTATTATCTCAAAAATTCCAAGTTCCCTTGCTTTTGGCTCTTCTAATGGTAAAGTCTAGGTCAGATTAAGAACTGAAATTTATGAGTTAAACAGAACACTCAACTAGCCAAAGTAACTGGTTTCCTGACCACCTATATTAGATGGGTGCCATTTCCATGCCCCAGCAGTCTTTTTTGGCTGCTTTTAAAATTTGCGGTAAAAAAACCATTACTTTTGGCTACACATTTATATTGAAACCGTCCATAAAAGCAAGCATTAAAATCACTATAGAAGAAGAAAGAGTGTTCCATTTCTTGAATGCTGTTTGTATTTGCAGAAAGAGCCACCTCCTGGTTGGATTTTTCACTAAAGCCAACAGAATCACCAGTTTGATAAGATTAACTGGTGTTGGCAGGATAGCTTCAAATAGAGAATTCAAAGCAGAAAAAAATGTAAAATATCTTAAAATATTAATTTTTAATGACATCTAATGCAGGATAAAACTGGATAAATCCTTGCTATGCATCTGCAGTATTTGTGGCAAATTTACCTTTGATATTCTGGCTATAATTTTTCCCCTTGCAAGTAAAATGGTACAAAAAGTGTTCAGAGACACTGCATTTCTATGAAAATTAGAAACAATGATACCAGATTAAGTATTTTGGCATTTGGAAGGGGTAAATATGAGCAAATTTTATTTTAAATTGATCACTGACACCTATAAAAAAACAAATGTTTTTCTGTTTGTCATCCATATGTTACAGCATGATGCGCAGGAAATCTATTTTGAAAGTATACTTCCCCCCCCCTTAGAATGGTTCCTTTGTTTACTCTACCACCGGGGCAAAACTTCCTCAGTTCTATGCACTTACCTCCTTCCTGCTCAGTGACATGCTTTTTGAGAAATCTTGCCTTCTACTCATCTGTGCTGGTACCCTGTTTCTTTTTCTTAGATAATCTGCATCATTTCCTTTGTGTTCTCTTTAACACCTCTTTAATTACTTCAGACAAATTGTTTTTACAAAGTTCACTGCTCAAGCCTCACTCACAGCTTATCGTCCACCTTCTTTTCTAGGCTATCTCAGATGCAACAGAAAAAAAAATAAACTAGTAAATAATGCAAAAAAAAACTAAAAGTAATAATGCAAAAATACTAGAAAGTACCAGCTTACTAACTTATGGGGGTGACATTTTCTCAAACATAAAAAGCCTAGGGTATATTTAATATGTTTAGTAGATTGGTCATGAGACCAGAACAGCTTTCCATCATGCTTGCATTTATTATTAAACACATATTTTTGAGCACTTATGATAAGGCAGCTAGTGTTTTGAGTGGTGATAATACAGTAGTAAACAAACTATAAGTCTTACTGTTATGGATTTACGGTCTATTGGGAGAAAGCATATTTTTTAATCGAAAAATGAATATTTAAGTAAAAGTTATAGTAAGTCAGTTTTTAAGTTATTGTGAGAAAAGCTATTGTAGTGGGGTGGGGCTACTTTGGAGTAGGTAATCAGGGAAGTACTCTTGAAGAAATGGCATTCAAAAATCATATCTGAAGAATGATAAGGATCTAGGAACATGAAATGGAGTGGAGATCAAGCACAGTACAGAAGGGAAAAGTATCCCAGGGCCTTGAGGTGGGAAGGAGCTTGGCCAAGGTGAAATAGAGAGAAAGTGGCATACAAGGGCAGGAGAAGTTCTTTGAAAGAATGGAGGATTCACTCCTTTTTCCGTCTCACTGTTGAGTTGGAACAACATATCTCATGATCTTCTGTCATTGGCCTATTGTTTATAGCAGCAGTTTCCCTGTTTCTGGAGCCTCTGAACTCAGACTTAATGACACCACTGATAAGATTAGGAATCTAAGGGTTGAAATAGGAAATGTCTTGTGACATCAATTTTTAACCTGTGAGACAGACAGGCTTGATATCCTATAAGTGAACGTAAATGTGTGTGAATGAAGTCAGGGCTATAGTAAAGGTTGTAGTGTTAGAGTTGCTGTTGAAATATAGGTATAAATAAGGTCACTTTTCCATTACCAAAATAGAGGTGAAGTTTAAATAAAACAACCTTTGTCACTTGGATTTTATGAAATTATTTGGGAATTATTTAAGCTTATTGTTAATTATCCTTCTGTTAATTATTGGTCAGTATACAAAATAATTCACTTTTAGCTGATGGAAAGCAAGGAGAAGAAAAAAAAGTAGCTGTACATATGACATTAAAGCTTTAATTCATGAATAAAAAATAAACCAGTAAATACAAAATATTTCCAAACACCCAGGTATTATCTAAACAAAATATACAAATGATGTCATCTAAGCAAAAATAAAAAATAATGTTTATTTATTTTGAAGGAGAGAGACAGAGAGTTGGGGAGAGGCAGAGAGAGGGAGGGAGAGAATCCAAAGCAGGCTTCTCGCTGTCAGTGCAGATCCCAATGCAAGGCTTGATCTCATGAACTGAGATCATAACCTGAAATGAAATTGAGTCAGGCACCCAACTGACTGAGCCACTAAAGCACACCCAAAATGTTTATGTTTCTATAAAGTTGGGTTTTTTTTGTTGTTCCATGGACACAGCCTATTGTGTATTTCATATTGAACACTTTATTGCATTTTAGCAATTTTAATAAATTATTTGATGTAATTTTTAATTATCTCAGAATTACTATATTCAAAGCTTTCACTTTTTCCCATTACAACTAATCAGAAATTTACCTTCAAATGACAAGTGAGTGTGGATGAAGAATCCCAAAACTAGGAAAGAGTAAAATACACATTTTCAGATGAAAACTAAAAATAAATCCACTAGAAAAAACAAGGTTTTGGAAATGACAAGTTTGTTAGCTTCAATTCATTCCCTGGAAAGTCATTATGTAATTAAAGGCAACAAATATTCACTCAAAGGCTTAACAAATTATAGTCAATTCATACCAATTTCATACTTTTATTATTTAGTAATGAGATGCATAGAAAAAAATACAAACATATGCTCAATAAATAATGGTTTCAGTAAATCTTTGAACCAGTCCAATTTATCTATGGACATGTTGATAAAAGATAGCTGACATTCCAGAACTACTCAGACATTTTTAGTCAATGGCACATTTGTAAATTTCATATGTGTTGTGGGATACCTGAGAAAAAGGGGAGGGAGGAAACCATGCACTGTATAAAAAATAACTGTAAATGTGTTCATATGCGTGTACTGTTAAAACACACACACATACACACACACGCACACACACACGCACACACACACAGACTGCACACAACCATGCATTTAGAATAAAGCAAAAGGAAAAAAGAAAATTACTCCTTTTAAGCAACTTGTAAATTTGTAGAATCTAGGTAAGTTGAGATTTTCAGTATGTTCTCTACAACTATTTGTCAGTAAGGAGGATTGTGAGAAATAATTTTCCCAAATTAGCAAGCTTAGGTTTATTTTTTAAGTTTATTTATTTATTTTGAGAGAGAGGGCACAGGAAGGACAAAGAGAGAGAGGGAGAGAGAGAGAACTGAAATCAGGCTCCACACTGTCAGCACAGAGCTTGACACAGGTCTCAAACTTACGAACTGCAAGATCATAACTTGAGCTGAAACCAAGAGTCAGACACTTAACCGACTGAGTGACCCAGGGATCCTGGAAACTTAGCTTTCTAAGGCATTGCATATTGTTTTTATTTTTATTATATTATTTTGTTACAATATTTTTACTTTTATTGTATCATTTTAATTTTAGATTTTAAATTTTAATTTTTACACAAATATTACCTGATTTTTGGTAGAATATTAGGTAATGTAGATAGGCAAAAAATAAAAGATAAGAAGAGAAAAATTACTCTTATTGCCTTCTATGGAAAAAAAAAACTTTTTTACTAGTTGCCATTTTATTGTGTAGACTTTGTGAATAATTACATATGCAAAACAGAAATTAGATCATACAATTCAGAATTTTATAATCTTAATTCCCCATTCAACAACTTATTATTAACATGTTTCCAAATCAATAAAATACTCAGTTAATGTTAACAATCCAAATAGCATCTATCATACCTTAAATAGAAGTTAAATCTTGATAAAGCAGGTGTAAATCTAACCCTACTTCAGTACAAAAAATGTGATATCCATTGATGAAAACAGGTGTGATTAAAAGGACAAGAAAATATAAAATCACAGACAAGATAATAAAATGAGTGGCATGAAGGTCATATATACATACAAAATTTATTAACATTGTGTGTGGTGAGGAGACAGAGAATTAAATATAACATAAAATATTATGTGTGCTGGGGAAAACTCTTCCTGTTTTCCAAATTGGTAGAGCAGTGGGAGACAGGATAATAATGGGTGGACATGCAAAGAGTACAAATTGCCCCAATGCCAAACAGTGCAGAAACAAAACATCTAAATAACTAGAGGTAGAGCTAATGGGAAAGTCACAAGTCCTGACTAGGAAGTCATAGATTAAACTACATTTACATACTACAGAAGCTATGTGTGAAGAATTTAACCATAGTTCAACAATGATATACGTATACTTTACAAAATTGTCTCTGGTTAAGTTCTTGCAGACTCAATTTTAAAGGACATTGATAGTCCTTTGCAAACATATACTAAACCAAAAGACTGTGGTGGATTTAAAGGTACAGTGAGTATGCATACCTTGGGCTCTCCTTCCCTTCCAGCCTGTACCTCAATCAAATGCCAGCTTCTACTGACTTTCTATTTCTAATGCTACTGTCTTGCTCAGGAACTTACCATTTATCACCTGAATAATTACAATAATTTTTTAGATGGAAATCTCTGCCTCCAGTGCTGTCCTTCATATGACTTTTTTCATAGGCATTTGAAAGAGCTAATTACCTATTAGTATATTAACCATTTGTGTGTAGAATATATTGGCACATACTTCACCAGCAGATTGTTCTCAATTTTTATAGTGTATTTTGCAATAGAGTAATTTTATTCTTTCTTAATTAAGTTTTTTTTTATTTTAATTCCAGTATAGTTAATATAGAACGTTATATTCATTTCAGGTGTACCATATAGTGATTCAACAATTCTATACATTATTCAATGCTCACCATGATAAGTGTACTCTTTAATCCTATCATCTATTTAACCCATCCTGCCACTCACCTCCACTCCGGCAACCATCTATTTGTTCTCCATAGTTAAGAGTCTGTTTCTCTCTTTCTTGCTTGGTGGTTTTTGTTGTTGTTGTTGTTGTTGTTGTTGTTTCTTAAATCCTATATATGAGTGAAATCATATGGTATTTGTCTTTCTCTGACTTATTTCACTTAGCATTATACTCTCTAGCTCCATCAATGTTACTAGTGGCAAGATTTCATTTTTATGGCTGAATAATATTCCAGTGTGTGTGTGTGTGTGTGTGTGTGTGTGTGTGTGTGTGTCTGCGTGCGTGCGTGCGCCCACGCACACATGCATGCACTTGTGCATATGGGTCTACATCTTCTAATTAATTTATGTATTGATTGGCACTTTGACAACTTCCATTATTTAGCTCTTGTATATAATGCTGCTATAAACATCAGGGTGCATGTATCCCATTGAATTAATGTTTTTGTATTTTTGTTAATACCCAGTAGTGTAATTACTGAATCATAGGGTAGTTCTATTTTTAAGTTTTTCAGGAAACTCCATATTGTTTTTCACAGTTGCTGTACCAACACATGGTAATTTTTAAATATGGTAACAAACTTACCAATTTTCAGCTTTGTGTCACCACTTGCTTCCTTCCCCTGCTCAGTGCTTTTATGCCAGAAAGTACCTATCAATGCCAAAGTCAGATAAATATCAATGTATAATTTCTTCCACTACAAAACAGTTTCACATTTAAATATTTAATGCTTTGATTTACCTGGAATTTGTGTGTCCTTTTTTCCCCTTACTCAAACTACGATGAAGCTGAACTATATTATAGCAATATTTTGACCAAGGAGATATTTTCTGACAAGAAATTCAACAACTAAACTCATGTTGGTCAAGTTATTAAACAGTTGCTCTTAAATATTTCCTTTCATTGAAACAAATCACGTAGAGAAACACCTAAACAAGAGATGTTGTACATCTTTACCATATAGTTTTCTCCTAGTTTTTCAGTACTTTAATGAATGAAGAATGACAAACTGTACTTTATAACCATGTAAAGGTTGGCACTGACACATTAGATTGAACAATATGATGGTATAAAACAATGATGTATAATTTTTCTTGATAATAATATACAAAAAATTAAAAAATAAACATATTTTACTCTGAAGAATATAATTTTATTTTTTTAATTTTTTAAAGAATATAATTTTTAAACAATATTTCAATTAAACAAGAAAATTATGAACTCTTAATATCACTGATTATGTTTGATTTAATTTTATAATCCTAACCACATGGCATATGATAGGCACTCTAAATATTAAATTAATGAGATTCTTGGTTAATTTACATAAGAAAAAACTTAAAATGCTTCTATAATTAAGACACACTAGTAAAAAATACACAAGTTGATAAATCATTATGGAGAGATCTATTTTTTTTAGTTTTATTATTATTGTGAACACTTCTTTTTCTGTAGTTTCAACTTTTTATTTAAATTCCTGTTAGTTAACATACAGTGTAATATTGGTACAGGTATAGAATTTAGTGATTCATCATTTACATATAACACCTACTGCTCATCACAAGAAGTGCCCTCCTTAATACTCATCACCAATTTAATTCTTCTTCCCTCCCACTTCCTCTCCAGCAACCCTCTGTTTGTTCTCTATGATTGCATCTGTTGTATTGTTCCCCCCCCCATTTTACCCTTTGTTCACCTGTTTTGCTTCTTAAATTTCACATATGAGTGGAACATGGTACTTGTCTTTCTCTGACTGACTTATTCCACTTATCATAGTATTATCTATCCCCATCCATGTCATTGCAAATGCAAGATTTCATTCTTTTTGATGGCTAAATAATATTCCATTTTGCATATATATACCACTTCTTAATCCATTCATCAGTCGATAGACATTTGGGCTCTTTCCATAATTTGGCTATTGTAGATAATGCTGCTATAAACATCAGACTACATGTACCCCTTTGAATCAGTACTTTTTGTATCCTTTGAATATTTACCTAGCAGTGCAATTGCTGGGTCATAGGGTAGTTCTATTTTTAACTTTTTGAGGAATCTCCATCCTGCTTTCCAGAGTGGCTGTACCAGTTTGAATTCCCACCAAAAGTGTAACAGGGTTTCCCTTTCTTCAAATCCTCACCAACATCTGTTGTTTCCTGTGTTGTTAATTTTAGCCATTCTGACAGGAGTGACATGATAGCTCATTGTAGTTTTTATTTGTATTTCCCTGATGAGGAATGATGTTGAGCATCTTTTCATATGTCTGTTAGCCATCTGGATGCTTTCTTTGGGAAAATGTCTGTTCATCTCTTCTGACAATTTTTAACTATATTATTAATTTTGGGGTGTTGGTCTTAATAAGTTCTTTAAAAATTTTGGATAATAATTCTTTATCAGATATGTCATTTGTAGGGTGACTGGGTGGCTCAGTCATTTAAGCAGCCAGCTCTTGATTTTGGTTCAGGTCATAATCTTATGGTTTATGGAGATCGATCCTGGCATCGGGCTCTGTGCTGATAGTGGAAAGCCTGCTTGGGTTTCTCTTTCTCTTCTTCTCTCTCTGCCTCTCCCCTGCACTCTTCCTCTCTCTCTCTTTCTCAAAAACTAAATTAACATTTAAAAATAGATATGTCATTTGTAAATATCTTCTCCCATTCTGTTGGTTGTCTTTTAGTTCTGTTTATTGTTTACTTCATTGTGTAGAAGCTTTTTTATCATTGTTATAAAGATATTTATGAATGCAGAAAACAATGTCTTATGTGGGTAATGATATAATTATGCAGTCTAATTTTAAATTTCAGTTCTAATAGTTAGTTAAACATCATTTTGAACATATCACATGTATATGAATTAGAAACTACACCATTTTCATTGATAAGATCACTGTGATTCAGTATGTAAAAGGGACATATTATGTTGAAAGGTCTTAAACCAGAAGACCTTTGATTCACTTAAATTCCATATACTCATGAATTATAGCTCACTGTTGATGAGACAGCCTTGAGTTATGTCACTATTTTCAGCTAGACTAGAAAAGGTGACCTTCAAATATATTATCAATAAGAAACCCAACTAAAAGTTATAAAGAAACCTAATTTGGCAACATACCAAATAATTTAAATGACATAATGAACAAAATTGGAGAATCAATTCATGCATTTTTTAAATAATAGAAATGCAAGATTTTTATAGCTTTTCAGTGACACAGTTTCTAAAAAAACAGAGACTATTATATGAACTTTTTTTGAAATTAATTTTTTAAACATTTTATTTTTAAGTAATCTCTACACCCAATGTGGGGCTTGAGCTTACAACTCCAAGATCAAAAGTTGCATGCTCTACCAACTGAGCCAACCATGTGCCCCTGAAATTAATTTTTAGATAAAAATATCAGTCATCTTTAGTATCTACTGCCTTTCCTGATTATAAAAGCAATACACACACATTGACAAACTGAGAAGGAAAATTTGCCAAGTACAAAGTGGAAGTTTCCACATGTCTGGTCACTCCACCATTACTTCTAAACAAAATAATTTGTTGTATATTTTTAAATACAGGGAGAAAGAAAATCCCTACTTCCTTCTCACGCTTTTCCTTCATCTTCCTCAAAAGGTGGAAATACACATATGTTCAGATTCCAAGACACTGTGTTAGAAAACCCACACTCTTTAGTGGAGCTGTTCTTTTATGCTCCCTCTTTTCTTTGTGACTGGTGCTGTATAAAAGGAGAGACGATATTTCTACTCTAACTTTTTTAGAAATCTCCATATGTTTTACACAGTGTCTGTACCAATTACATTCCCACCATCAGTGTACAAGGTTCCTTTTTTTCCACATCCTCATCAACACTTGCTTTTTCTTGTCTTTGTTATTTTAGCCATTCTGACAAATTTAAGTGATATTTCATTGCAGTTTTTATTTGTGTTTCTCTGATAATTAGTGATATTAAGCATCTTTTTATGTGTCTGTTGGCTGTCTCTATGTCTTTTTTGGAAAAATGTCTATTCATGTTTCCGCCTATTTTTTAGGTGGATTATTTTGGGGGTGTTGAGTTTTTTAAGTTCTTTACATACTTTGGATACTAACTCTTTATCTTATGTATTTTGCAAATAACTTCTCCCATTCTGTAGGTTTCTTTTTAGTATTGTTGATATTTCCTTCACTGTGCAGAGATTTTTGCCTTGGTGAAGTCCCTGTAGTTTATTTTTTGCTTTTATTTCCTTTGCTTCCCACGATGTGTCTAGTAAGAAGTTGCTACAGCTGATGTCAAAGAGGTTGCTGCCTGTGTTCTCCTCTAGGATTTTGATGGTTCTCTGTTTCACATTTAGGTCTTTCATCCATTTTGGATTTATTTTTGTGAATAGTGTAAGAAAGTGGTCCAGTTTCATTCTTTTGCCTGTTGCTTTCTAGTTTTTCCAGCACCCTCTGTTCAATTAACTGCCTTTCCCATTGTATATTCTTTCCTGCTTTGTCAAAGATTAATTGACCATATAGCTGTGTGTTCATTTCTGGGTTTTCTGTTCTATTTTATTGATAAATGTCTATTTTTGTGCCAGTATCATAGTGTATTGATCAGTACAACTTTGTAATATAACATGAAGTCTGGAATTGTGATGTTTCTTGCTTGCTTTTCATTTTTAAGGTTGCTTTGACTATTCAGGGTTTTTTTTTGTGGCTCCATACAAATTTTAGGTTTATCTTAACTCTGTGAAAAAATGCTGTTGGTAATTTGATAGAGATTACCTTAAATTTGTACATTGCATATATACATTGTATACACACACACACACACACACACACACACACACACCATATCTTCTTTATCCATTCATCCATCAATGGACATTTGGGCCCTTTCCATACTTTGGCTATTGTTGATAGTGCTGGTATAAACATTTGGCTGCATGTGTTCCTTCGAAACATCATACCTGTATCCCTTGGATAAATACCTAGTAGTGCAATTGCTGGCTTGTAGGGTAGTTATATTTTTAATTTTGATGTTTCTTTTCAGCATTTCGAATATTTTATGCTATTCCCTTCTGTACTGCAAAGTTTCTGGTCAAAGGTCTGCTGGTGGTCTGGTGAAGGGTTTCCCTTGTATTTAAAATTTTGGTTTTTGGGGTGCCTGGGTGGCTCCATCAGTTAAGCATCTGACTTCAGCTCAGGTCTTGATCTCGTGGTTCATGAGTTCAAGCCCCACATCAGGCTCTGTGCTGACAGCACAGAGCCTGGAACCTGCTTTGGATACTGTGTCTCACTCTCTCTCTGTCCCTCCCTTGCTCAAGCTCTGTCTCCCTGTCTCTGTCTCTCTCTGAAAAGAAAAATATACATTTAAATAAAAGGGTTTTTTTTATTTTGTTTTCTCTTTGTTTTTTTTTTTTTTGAAAGATAGAGGGAAAGTGGGAGAGGGGCAGAGAGAGAGGGAGAGAGAGGGTGAGATTTCCAGTTAGACTTGAACTCACAAACCATAAGACTATGACTTGAGCCAAAGTCAGATGCTTAACCGACTAAGCCACCCAGGCATCCCTATCTCCTGCTGCATTTAAGATGCTCTCCATATATTAACTTTTGAAATTTAAATTTTAATGTGTCATGGTTTAGATTTCTTTGGATTAATGTTATTTGAAACTCTCTGGGTTTCTGGGATCTGTATGTCTGTTTCCTTTCTTAGGTTAGGGAAGTTTGTAGCCATTATTTGTTTAAATGTACTTTCTGTTCCTTTCTCTCTTCTCCTTCTGGGACACCTATTATATGAATGTCGTTTTACTTGTTGTTCAATAGGTCCTTTAACCTATCTTTGCACTTTGATTTTTTTTTCTTTTGGCCTTCCTGACTTCCAGGTCACTTCCACTTTCTTCTTCTTCTTCTTCATTTGGTCTTCTGTTGAACCCACCTAATGTATTTTTAAGTACAGTTCTTGTATTTTTAAGCTCTGTGTCTTTTTTATTACCTTCTTATATTTCCTATCTTCTTGATGTTCTCTCTGTGTTCATGCATTCTTCCCTTGAGATTGCTATCTTTATGAAAATTACTTTGAACTCTTTATCACCTAAATTATTTATCCCATTTCATTAAGGTTTTCTTTTGGGGGGGTACCTTATGTTTTCACTTGAAATGTACTCCTCTGTCATTTTGCTTGACTCTCTGCGTTTATTACTGTGTATTAGGTAAAACCACTATTTCTTCCAGTCTTGAAGGAGTTGTCACAGGAAGACTAAGGATGTGTTTTAGTCTACTAGACAGCAGTGTTCTGGGGGCAGTAGCCTGGCAAAAACTATGCCTTTGATAGTTTCCATCTCATGTGGCCCAGAAATGTGAGACCTGCTGGTCACCAGATCCTGGTGTTTAATGCGTGTGGACTCCACCAGCTTTAACAGGGCTGTTGGAATGTGCCAAGCTGAGGGACACCCACCAGCTAGGTTTGGTGAGCAGAACCTTGAAGAAGTACCAGGCCATGACACACCAACTCTCATGTTTGGCAGGAACAGCAGGTGTGTGCAGGTGTGGGGCAAAATCATCCACTGGGGTAAGTAGAGTATAGCCACATAGGAGATTGTGAGTGTGGCAAGTGCTGCTGGCAAGGAGAAAGAGAATGGAAAAATGGCATGAGAACCACATCTATGTCTGGATAGAGTTCCAACAGTCCCCCAATCTTTAGGCAGACATTTTAAGATTATCCAATAAATCTTTACATGTGGTTTAGGTGTTTTTCAACCTGCTGCTTTGGCTCTGGGTACAGGGGTGAATGACTGTATTCACTAGCCCTTTAAGAAAAGTGTCTCAGATTTCTACAGTCCTGTGGATCTCTTAGATGTAAACCCCATTGGTTCTCAGAACCATACATTTTGTGAATTTATATTTCTAGTGAAGATCCCAAGTGTTGTGGTGTCTGATGTGGGGTTAATACCACTAACCCCTCAGGGATATGCTTTGTATTTGTGAGATACCTCCCAGTTGTAGGTCACTGAACTGAGGGGTACAATTTTTGATGATATTACATCTGCCTATCATATCCATCTTTATGTGATATTTGTATCCTTTTTTGTGGAAGAGCTGTGCAATTGTTTTTCAGGTCTTTTTCAATGAAAGTGTTTTTTTTAATGTAGTGTAAATTTGGTGTGGCTGTGGGAGGTGATTGATTCAGCATCTTCCTGTGTCACCATCTTGAACTGTCCCTGTTGTTTTATTGTTGACATTTAAGAGTTACTTGTATATTTTGGATAACAGATCTTTATCACATGCAAATATTTTCCTCTAGTCTGAGGTTTGTCTTCTTATTATATTGGTATAATCTTTCACAGAGCAGAAGTTCTTAATTTTAATGAAGTTTAGCTTATTAATTAATGTTTTCACGGATTTTGACTTTAGTGTTGTATCTAAATATTCATCACCATACCCATGTTCATCTAGATATAGTGGGTCCTTTCTATGACTTTTATAATGTTGCATTTTACATTTAGGTCTGCAATGCTTTTTTCGTTAATTTTTGTCAAAGATGGTGTAATGTTTGTGTGTAAATTTTTTTGCATGTGGATATCTAATTGTTCTAGCCCTATATGTGAAGAGTCTTTTTTTTACTTATACATTTTTTATTGTTTTTATTTTAATTCTAGTATAGTTAACATACATTGTTATATTAGTTTTAGGTGTGCAATATAGTGATTCAACAATTCCATACATCACTCAGTGCTCATCAAGAAAAGTACCCTACTTAATTCCCATCTCTTATTTCACCCATTTTCCTACCCACTTCCCCTCTGGTAACTATCAGTTTGCTTGAAAAAAGTGTTTTTACTCCATTATGTTACCTTTGTTCCCTTGTAACAGATCAGTTGACTGTATATTTGTGGGTCTATTTCTGAGTTCTCTATTTAATTTCATTAATTTATTTGATTATTCTTTCACCAATAACACACTGTCTTGATTACTGTAGCTTTACATTTAAGTGTTGAGGTCAGGTAGTGTCAATCCTCCGACTTTGCCCTTTTCTTTCAATATTGTGTTGGCTATTCTGGATCTTAATCTTCTCTATATAAGCTTTAGAATAAACTTCTTGATATCCACAAAATAACTTGTTGGGAACTTGATTGAGATGACATTTTATGTATATATCAAGATGAAGGAACTGACATCTTTACAATATTGAGTCTTCCTCTCCAATAGTTCTTTTATATTTTTGATCAAAGTACTGCAGTTTTCCTCATATATGTTGTGTACATATTTTTAAGATATATACTGCAGAATTTCACTTGGGGGGAATGCTAATTTAATGCTATTACTTTTTAAAAATATTACTTTTTTTAATGTATTTATTTATTTTGAGAGAGAGAGAGCAAGTGAGGGGCAGAGAGAGGGACAGAGAGAAAATCCCAAGCAAGCTCCACACTGTCAGTGCAGAGCCTGACTCAGGGCTTGAACTCACGAACCTTGAGACCATGACCTGAGCCAAAATCAAGAGTTAGATGCTTAAACGAATGAGTTACCCAGGCACCCCACTGCTATTACGTTTTTTTTTTATTTCAAATTCCCCTTTTGCATTGCTAGTATATAGGAAGGTGATTGAATTTTGTATATTAACCTTGTATCCTGCAGCTTTGTTATAATTGCTTATTAGCTAAGGAGTTTTGTCAATTCTTTCAGATTTTCTAGATAATCATGTCACCTGCAAACAAAGAATGCAATTTCTTCCTTCCCAATCAGCATACATTTTATTTCCTTTCCTTGTCTTATGGCATTATATAAGACTTCTGGTATGATGTTTAAAAGCAGTGGTAAGGGGACATTCTCACCTTTTTCCTGGCTTTAGTGCAAAAGTTCTGGGTTTCTCCACTTTTAAGTATGATGTTAGCTATAGAGTTTTTATAAATATTCTTTATCAAGTTGGGATAGTTTGTATTAGTTTACGAAGAGTTTTTTTATCATGAATGTGTGTTGGATTTTATCAAATGCTTATTCTGCCTCTATTGACATGACTGTGTGATTTTTCTTCTTTAGCCTATTAAGGTGATAGATTGCATTCATTGACTTGCAGATGTTGAACTAGCTTTGAATTCCTGGGATAATCTCACTAGGTTTGGATATATAGTTATTTTTATACATTATTGGATTTGATTAGATGATATTTTGTTGAAGATTTTTGCATTTATGCTTATAAGGGTTATTGTTTTTGCATAATATCTTTGTTTTAGGGAGTACTTTAATAGTGGTTTCCTACAATCATTTAGGAAGTATACCCTCTGTTTATATCTTCTGGAAGAGATTTTAGAACCATGGGTATAATTTCTTCCTTAAATGTTTGGTAAAGTTTACCAGTGAACATATATGGTCCTTGTGTTTTCTGTTTTGGAACATTACCAATTATTTCAATAGATATAGGTCTATTATCACTGTGTAGTTTTTCTTGTATGAGTCTCTGATGATTGTGTCTTTAAGGAATTAGTCCACTTTATCTAGGTTATGAAAGTTTATATATCAAATTGTTCAGGCATTCAATTATTATTCCTTTAATATATATTGGATCTGATGTCACCTCTATCATTCTGAAATGAGTAATTAGTGTCCTCTGTCTTTTCCTTTTTTTATTAGCCTGAGTAAAGGTTTATAAACTTTATCAACTTTTTAAAATAAGAAACTTTTTGGGGGACCCTCGGTGGCTCAGTCGGTTAAGCGTCCAACTTTGGCTCAGGTCATGATCTCGTGGTCTGTGAGTTCGAGCCCCGCATCGGGCTCTGTGCTGACAGGTCAGAGCCTGGAGCCTGCTTCAGATTCTGTGTCTCCCTCTCTCTCTACCCCTCCCCTGCTCATGCTCTGTCTCTCTCAGTCTCAAAAATAAATAAGACATTTTAAAAAAATAAAATAAACTTTTTGTTTCTTCTCTGCTTTGTGTGTGTGTGTGTGTGTGTGTGTGTGTGTGTATGTGATTTGATTTGCCAAATTGTCTGTTTTGTTAGGGACCTTCCTAAGAACCATCTAATGAATTTATCTTTATCTTTTTATGTTTTTTTAAAGTATTTAACTTTATTATTATTTCCATCTTCATACCTTTCTCACCATCACCTTGTGATTCACTTATAGTTCTTTGAATTTCTTGACTTTTATTTCTTGTTATTTAATAGAAATATAAGGTCTTTTAATTTGCTACTTATTTAGCTTTACTTTGCCCCACCAGATTTAATCACAATAGTGTTCTCATTGTCTAATACTTACAGTTTTAACAAATTTTAATATAAGAATACTTTAGAATTTCCTATCAGTTCAGTTTGAAGTTCAAATGCATTTTAACTGGGGAATGTAATGTACCAGTGGTTTCATTTTGAGCATAATTTGAGGGTTTTCCTGGATATCAAATATTTATCTATTTTTGTAAATGTTTATTTATGCTTAAAAAATCCTATACCTTATCTTTCATTTTTAAGATACATAAAATAAAGTACATATAAATATGTAATAATTCATCAAATATAAAAGTTTATACAATATAAAATTTAAGTGACATGTGATTATTTGATGACACTTTGGAATATTTTTTTTTCTATCTCCTTGACTGAAAGGACAGAAGAGTGTAATTAAGCACATATGAAGAAGTTCTGGAAATATGGTAGAATAAGGGGGTCCTGAGCTCACCTCATCCCGTAGACATCTTGACATAACAGCCACATAAGTTCAACTAACTCAGAAAACAACCAAAAGACTTACAAAACAGACTTTCCACTGTTAATCCTAGAGAGGAGGCCACCACCAAAAAAGGTAGGAGGGGAGGAGACACAGGTGCAAACACTCCCAGTGAGAGAAATCAAAAATGGGACAAACACAATAAGCAAAGAGAAATGAGAAGAACAGACCCCACAGGAGAAACCCTAAGCATAGGAGACCCACACCATAAGAGGAGTCCCCATAATGTTTGGCGCTGAAAACCAATGGAGCTTACTATGTGAAGTTTTACAGTTTGCAAAGCTTAATTCTGAGTACTTAAAAATCAGAAGGCTTAGCTCTGAGAGAGCTGGAAGTTGATAAGAAACTGAGCCCCCACACTTAAAGGCCCAGCATAACAAAAAAACCCAGCTGAGATACAGCATAAAAGCAGATCCAGCATAACAAGCAAACAAACAAACAAACAAAAAACAGCTGAGACACAGCATAAAAGCAATGTTAGAAAAGTACCTGGGGTATACTTATAGGACATTTATTTACCAATGGACTATGAACTGGAAGGACTTCAACAACAACAAAAGAGCTAGAAGGCACCAATTCTCTACTCCTCCCATAGTATAATAAGAGAACACTTCCTGAAACCAGCACAAACAAGCATCACCTATCTTGTTAACATTGCAGTTCCTGTCTTTGCATTCTTCACTTCATCTACTCCATCAAACCTGCCTTACTGCACATGCATCACTCAAAAGTGGCTCAGGCCTGAACATGCATGGCAAGCATATCAGACAGGGACAAATAGCCCTCCAGTGACACCTTACTAGGTGAGAGGGAAAGATAACCACACACATACTATGGTTTCTAAAGCCCAAGCAGCTGAAACTTACCGCTGGAAGCAGAGAGAAGGTGCCTTTCTATCCCAGTACCACTACAACCCAGGCAGAGACAGGGATAAGATATCTGTTCTGACTCCAGGCCCACCCTCCAGCAAAAGTCTGTCAGGGGGCAATGAAGGGAGAGCATACTGTAGGACAATAAGGTTTCAGCCTTAGTAGATGGGCTGAGGGCCGGCATCTGGTCTATGGACATTGCCCAAAGAGAAGGTCACAATGGCCCCATAATGGTCTCTACACCACACAGGGACAAAATCCTGCCTGGTGCACGTATCTCAGGCAAATTGGAGCAGTGCAGCAAGCTGGAATGAATTGAAACACAGCCAAATTACAACAGTAGGTTGCACACAACCCACAGAGAAGACACACTTAAGGCACCTGGTCCAGATGAATAGGGGGGATTGCACTACAGAGCACCACAGGATCTCAAATTTATAAAACCACAACTTTCAATATCAGGAGGTGTAGCTGATTTCCTAATACATAGAAACAAACGAAGAGAGTTAGACAAAATGAGGAGACAGAGAAATATGTCCCAAATGAGAGAACAGGAAAAACCTATAACAGAAGAGCTTAAGTGAAATGAAAAGAAACAATATGCCTGATAAATAATTCAAAGTAATGGTCATAAAGATATTTACTGAATTTGAGAAAAGAGTGGAGGATCTCAGTGAGACCTTCAACAAAGTGATAGAAAATATAGAAAAGAAAATCAGAGATAAGCACAATAATTGAAACAAAAAATACACTAGAGGAAAGCAGTAGCAGTTTATAGGAGGCAGAAGAATGGCTCAGTGACCTGGAAAACAAGGTAACAGAAAACACACAGGCTGAAATGTAATAATCATAATCATAATCATAACCAATAACTTTTTAAAAGAATAATAAAACTGAGAATAGGTTCAGGGAACTCAGTGAGATCATTGAACATAATAATATTGGCATTATTGGGATCCAAGAGAAAAAGGAGAGAGTGAGGGGGGCAGAAAATTTATTTGAAGAAATAATAGCTGCAAACGTCCCTAATACAGGAAGGAAACAGATATGCAGATCCAGGAGGCACAAAGAGAGCCACCAATAAAATTAACCCAAGAATGTCCACACCAAGACACATAATTAAAATGGCAAAAATTAGTGATGAAGACAGAATTTAAAAACAGCAAGAGAAAAGAAAGCAGTTACATAGGAGCGAAACCCCATAAGTCTATCAGCTGATTTTCAGAGAAACTTTGCAGGCCAGAAGGGAGTAGTATTATATATTCAGGTGCTGAAAGAAAAGAAAACAGATAAAGCCTGCAACCAAGAGTATTGTGCCCAGTGAGACTATTATTAAGAATTGAAGAGATAGTTTCCCACAAAAACAAAAGTTAAAGGAGTTCATCACCACTAAACCAGCCTTACAAGAAATGTTAAAGGGAATTCTTTGGAAAGAAAAGGCCATGACTAGACATAGAAAAATAATGACAGGAAAAAATTCCCAAGTGAAAATAAACATATAGTAAAGGTAGTCAATTTATCACAGATAAAGCCACTACAAAGGTTAAAACACAAAAGTGGTAAAATAATGTATATCTACAAAAATTAGTCAAGGGATACACAAATACAGAGATGCAAGATTTGACATCATATACATAAAATGTGTAGAGGGGACTAAAAATTTACTGCCTTTAGAATATGTTCAAACATAGGCAACCATCAACTTAATACAGACTGCTATACATATAAGATGCTACATATGGACATGATGGTAAACACAAATCAAAAACCTTTAATGCATACACAAAAAAATCAAAAGAAAGGAATCCAAGTATAACACTAAAGAAAGCCAACAAACCACAATGGAAGAGAGAAAGAGAAGAACTACAAAAACAACCATAAACCAACTAAAAAATGGCAACAAGTACATACTTGTTAATAATTATTTTATTTTATTTTTTAAATGTTTATTTATTTTTGAGACAGAGAGAGACAGAGCATGAACAGGGGAGGGTCAGAGAGAGGGAGACACAGAATCTGAAACAAGCTCCAGGCTCCGAGCTGTCAGCACAGAGCCCGACGCGGGGCTCGAACTCACGGACCGCGAGATCATGACCTGAGCCAAAGTCGGCCGCTTAACCGACTGAGCCACCCAGGCGCCCCAATAATTATTTTAAAGGGAAATGGTCCAAATGATTCAATCAAAAGGTATTGGGTAATGGAATGTATTTGAAAAAAAAAAAGAAAAGAAAGAAAACCCATCTATATATTGCCTGCAAGAGAGTCGCTTCAGACTTAGATACATACAGACTAAAAGTGAAGAGATGGAAAAACATACCTCATGCAAATGGATACAAAAATTTGCTGGGATAACAATGCTTATATCATAAAAATAAGAATGTTGAAAAGAAACACTGGAACAAGAGACAAAGAAAGTCACTACATAATGAAAAAAGGGTCAATCCAACAGAAGAATGTAACAATTGTAAATATCGATACAACGTACGTGGAAACACCAAAGTACATAAATAAATATTAACAGACATAAAGGAGAAATTAACAGTAATACAATAATAAGATGGGACTCTAACATCCCACTTATATCAATGGATATATTATCCAGACAGAAATCAACATGGAAACTGTGGATTTGAATGGTATATTGAACTAGATGGACCTAACAACTATATAGTCAGAACATTTCATCCCAAAACAGCAGAATAAACATTCTTCTCAAATGAACATGGAACATTCTCCAGAACAGATCACAGGTAGGTCACAAAACAAGTCTCAATAAATTCAAAAAAAGTCTAAAATCATATCATGAATCTTTTCTGACCACAACAATAAGAACTGGAAATCAATCAGAAGACAAAGTCTGGAGAGAACACAAACACATGGAGGTTAAATAACATGCTATCAAATAATGAATGGACCAATCAAAAAATCAAAGGTAAAATCCAAACATGCATGGAAACACATGAAAATGAAAACACAATGGCCCAGAAACTTTGGGATACAGCAAATGCTGATCTAAAACAGAAGATTATAGCAGTACAGAATTATCTCAAGAAACTAGAAAAAAAATCAGAAATAAACAATCTATGTCACTGGCACAAACACAGACACATAGATCGATGGAACAGAATAAAGAACCCAGAAATGGACCCACAAATGTATGGCCAACTAATTTTCAACAAAGCAGGAAAGAATACCCAATGGGAAAAAGACAGGCTCTTCAGCAAATGGTGTTGGGAAACCGGGACAGCAACATGCAGAATAATAAAATTGGACCACTTTATTACACCATAGACAACAACAAATTAAATATGGATGAAATACCTAAGTGTAATACAGAAAACCACCAAAATCCTAGAGAAGAAAACAGGCAGCAACCTCTTTGACCTGGACCACAGAAACGTCTTACTAGACATGTCTCCCAAGTTTTGTGTGTAAATGGTTTATATACTGTATTCATAAAATAAAGTAAGCTAAATAAATTAAATGTTACTATACCTTACTGTATTTATCAATATTATGTTTATGCTATCTGTTTACAAGATGAGTATCTGTCACTACCAACATGAATATTGTCTTATATAACACAAAACACTGTAGATATTATGTGTATTACTGACACTAGAAGTAAAAACTGAAAAGACTATTTAAAAAAGAAATGTATATATATTTACAGGTATAATGATTCATGCATTGATAACAACAAAGCAACGATGTGATAGCTTTATAGTAACTTAGTATAATTCATACAATTGCCTCACAGTAACTTAGCCTATACACTAATGAATAAATAGTTATAAATTTTTATGGATATAGTGTTACAGTCATATTTATAATGCAGTATTGGAAACATCATCACATTAAAAACCAAACAAAACCTTACCTGTAATGATAGGCTGATTCATAGTTTCTCCAATTATGAGAGAGGGAGGCATACTTTATGGTGACATAATTTTTTGAAATCAAAGTTATAAAACTGTGAAAAAACCTAACACATTATTAATTTTATATTAAATATCACTCGTGTTATATAAGGGTGGGCTAGCTACTTCCATACAAGTTTTGCACAGAATGTTCTACACAAGGATACGTAGGTGATAATGATAATGATGGCACAAAAACCTTTCATATAGTTCTTGCCATACTGTTATTAGATTTTGAAATAAAGACACACACACATAAGTTTATTAACTATGTAGCATGACTCATTTACTACTGATTAAGTGGAAGTGGATCATGATAAAGATCTTCATCCTCATTGTCTACGTGTTTAGTAGGCTGAGGAAGAGGAGAAAGAGGAGGAGTCATTCTTGTTGTCTCAGGGGTCACATAGGTGGAACAAGTGGAGGGGGGCTCATGGGGAGGCAGGAGAAGCAAGTACACTCAGTGTAACTTTACAGAAATACATCATTCTCTCTCTTTTTTTTTTTTTGCTTTTACATTTCTGTAAAAATGTTTGCAAGTGGTATCAATCCTCTTACACCATCTGATTTAGTTTTAGTATCAGTATCATAGAAAGGTCCAAAGATCCAAAGGTCTTTTCTTGCAAAAGAAGACAAAAACAGTCTTGAATAATCAAGCACTTTATCTCCATTAAGTCATCTATTAATTCATCTGATGTGATGTCTATTAGCTCTTGAATTTCCCCAAGATCCATATCTTAAAACATTTTACCCCTCCACCTTTTTTTTTTTTTTTTTGGCCATATCCACTATCTTTCATGATGCCCTTATTTTGATCTGTCATAAGTCCTGTGAAGTCATGTACAGCATCTGAACACATTTTTCTCCATCAGGAATTTGTTTGGGGCTTGGTGGCTTTCACAGCTTTTTCTATAAGAGTAATGGCATTTTTAATTGTGTGATACTTTGAGATTTTCATGATGTTTTCTCTGTTCGGGTTCTCTTCTATAGTGTTGACAATCCTTTACATAGAATACCATGTGTAATGAGTCCTAACAGTCCTTATGGCTCACTATATAGAGGGTGAATCAGAGACATTGTGGCAAGCTGGCCATTTTGATGCCTTTGGTGTTGAACTCATGGTGTTCTGGTTGGCCAGGGGCACTGTCCAATATCAAAAGAACTTTAAAAGAAGTCCCTTACTGGTAAGGTGCTTCCTGATTTCAGGGACAAAGAGTCAATAGAACCAATCATAAAAAAGCATTCTTGCTGTACAGGCCTTCTTGTTGTAGTATTTTTTTTTTTTCCCTTCAAGGCTTAGGGTTTAGTAGCTTTAGGGATAAGAACAGTCCTAATCATAAACCGGACTGCATTTTCACAAAACAGTAGAGTTAGCCTATCTTTTCCTGCTTTAAATCTTAGGTGCTGTTTTTCTTCTTTGCTAATATATTTTGTTGGAATTTTCTTCCAAATAGGACACTTTTGTCTATGTTAAACACATGTTCAGGCAGACATCCTTTCTCCTCAATGATTTTTTAATGGTGTCTAGAAACTTTTCTGCTACCTCTTGGTTGGCAGAAGCTGATCTTCCTGTTATGTTGTTTTTTTGTAAGCCAATCCTCTCATGAAAATTGTCAAGCTATCTTTTGCTTTCATCAGATTCTGCAGCTTTAGATCCTTTATCTTCCTTTTGCTTTAAGCTGCTATATGACTTTCCCTTTCTTATAGTACTCCATGTCCCACATGAAAACCTCATATTTGGGGTGCCTGGATGGCTCAGTCAGTTAAGCACCCAACTCTTGGTTTCCACTTAGGTCATGACCTCATGGTTGTGAGATCAAGCACTGAGAGTGTGGAGCTTGCTTGGGATTCTCTCCTTCCTTCTCTCTCTGTCCCTTCCCCTGCTTGTGTGCTCTCTCTCTTTTTCTGTCTCTCTCTCTCAAAATGAATAAATAAACCTTTTTAAAAGCCTCATTTTCAGTATTAGATAAAAACATACCTCACAAAAAGTGCAAGATTTTTATGGCTGCTGGCATAGCTTCAGTGGTGTCTACACAAAATAATTTTTTTTTGGTAATAGTCCTTAACCTAGATGCATTTATCTTGAAATGGCAGGCAATCCCATCTACAGATCTCAATCTATCATATATATCAAGAAGTTCAACTTTTTCTTGTAATGTCATGATGTTTCTCTGCTTCTTTGGAACACTTACAACATCACTAGTGGCATATCATAGGTGTCCCATGATGTTATTCAAGGTGTATAGTATTGTACTAAGCACAATGAAAAATATGCAAGAACCATGAGATAAATTTTTTGAGATACATAATTTACTGGAGAGAAGCTGTTCACTGAGATGATTAATGTCACACAACATTTTAAGTGAATAATCGCAACAAATGAGCCCACCACTATAGCAACAGGAAGTGTACAACATACAGATTTTATATTTGCATATATGGCAATGTGATCACTAAAATAGGTCTTGTTAACATCCATCTCCATACAACATTACAAATTATCAGTTTTATCTCAAAAATAATCTTTCAAATTTTGTCTCATCTTTTTCAAAATATTTTTAAAACATTTGTAGTATATTTTGTTTTTTAATTTTAATTTTTATTTGTGTGTGTGTGTGTGTGTGTCTCAGAGAGAGAGAGAGAGAATGAGTGGGACAGAGGGCCAGATCCAGAGAGAGAGAGAGAGACCCAAGAATGCTACAGATGCTGGGCTCGATCTAACAACACTGGGATCATAACCTGAGCTGAAATCAAGGATTGAACACTCAACCAACTGAGCCACCTAGGTGCCCTACAGTCTATTTTGTAATCAAACTGGTCTTATTTTATGTTTACATGGTTCCAATATATTCTTCAAGTTATTATACTTTCACATATCCAATATTATATTATTAACTATAGTCACCATGCTGTACATTACATCCCCATGACTTATTTTATAACTGGAATTTTGTACTTTTTGACACTCTTCATACATTTCTTCTAACTCTTATCCTCTGACTGGCGACCACCAATCTGTTCTCTGTTATCTATGAACTTGTTTTTTGTTTATTTGTTGTTGTTAGGAAAGTAGATGTTAAAAGTTCTCATCACAAGACAGTAAAACTTATACAACTTCTAATGTCCTAACTCCCAATTCTTGAGTTTTTTTTCTTACTCTCCAAGCTGGTATAATTTTTGAGTAATGCATATCTTTGAGTAACGTTTCTTTGTTTATTATTGTTTTTTGTTTATATCTTTGAGGACCAATAAGCTATGTTGTATACATTCAAAGTTCTTATTTATAAGAGAATTACACTACCCCATCTCTTCATAATTCAAAGACGAATTTTCTGGGCAGAAAATTTTGTCACCATTTTTTTTTTCTCCAAATGAAATGGAAGCTATTTCATTATCTCATAAGATTTATTATTATTATTATTATTATTATTTTAATCTGAGGCAAGCAAGTTTTTTTTTATCCTCACATCAAAGACAATGTTCTTTTATTGACTGGAAGTTTGTGGAGTTCTCTGCTTTTGAAAAGTCATAATATTTTGTATAATCATTGGTTTCTTTTCAATAATAATTTTCTTAGAAAATGAGTCCTTTTAAGATGTATAGTCTGGTAATCTTCACTTCATGAATGGTGTCCCCTATTATATATTTATTTCTCTTTTATGATTTTCTTCTTGTCTCCTCTTCTGGATAACAATTGAACATTTTGAGGTCTATTATTGCTATCTTCCATATCTACCATCGATCATCTTCTTTCATTGACAAATTCCCTTTATATTTTCTTCCAAATATTCAGGAAGCATAAGATTTTCTGCACAATGTTGATATGACTCTGTTATGCCTTAAATACTGATTTACTCTGTGACCGTATTTTAAATTTATTTATAATCTTTCATATCTCATCCGCCTTTTTTTTACTATCCAGATCCCAACCATCTTATTTTCCATGCCTATATATTGTCTTTTCACAATAATTATTCATTCCTTATTTCATTGAATCTTTGTTTTATTAAAACATATACACATATATGATGAAATAATTTATTTCAAAGAAACTAAGAATATACACTGAGGAAAGGACAGACTCTTCAATAAGTAATGTTGGGAAAACTAGACAGCTACATGTAAAATCTTGAATCTGGACCACAGCAATCTTACACCATACCCTAAAAGGATTAAAGACTTGAATGTGAGATCTGAAACAACAAAATTCCTAGATGAAAATGTGTAGTAAGCTTCTTGACATCGATGTTGGCAATAATTTTTTGGATTGACACCAAAAACAAAGGCAACAAAAGCAAAAATAAACAAGTGAGACTGCATAAAACTACAAAGTTTGTGCACAACAAAGAAAACCATCAACAAGATTAAAAGACAATCTAATGAATGTGAGAAATTATTTACAAAGCATATTTCTGATAGAGAGTTAATATGCAAAATATATGGAGAAACCATAAAACTCAATGACCAAAATAAATAATTAAGTTAAGTAATGGGCAGAGGAACTAAATAGCCATTTTTTTTTCCAGAGAAGATGTACAGGTGGCCAACCAGCACACGAAATATCACTCATCATCAGGGAAATGCACACCAAAACCACACTGAGATTATCACCTCATGCTTGTTGGAATGGTTATAATCAAAAAGAAAAGAAACAACAAGTGTTTGCAAAGGATGTGGAGAAAAGGGGAGCCTTGTCCACTGTTGGTGGGAATGTAAATTGGTACAGCCACAATAGTAAACAGTACGGATGTTCTTCCAAAAACTAAGAGTAGAACTATTATATGATCCAGCAACTTCACTTCTGGAAAACATTAACTAAAAAGATACAAGTGACCCAAATTATTGCAACATTATTTACAATAGTCAAGACATAGAAGCAAACTAAATGATGTCCATCAATGGATGAATTGATAAATAAAAAGTGATTATCTATCTATCTATCTATCATCATGCATATGTGATATATATGTGATGTATATATGTGATATGTACACACAGGCATGATGGAATATTATTAAACTAGTATAAAAGGAAGAAATTTTGCCATTTGTGACAACCTGGTTGGATCTTGAAGGCATTGTGCTAAGTGAAATAAGTAAGACCAAAAAGGGAATATGCTGTATGATCTCACTTATATGTGGAATCAAATAAATAAATACATAAATACATAAACCCAAGCTCATAGATGCAGAGAAGAAATTGATATTTACCAGTTAGGGGAGCAAGGGTGAAATGAGTGATGGTAATCAGAAGGTACATACTTCCAGTTCTAAAATAAGTCAGGGGGATGTAAGATACAGCATAGTGACTAAAATTAATAATATCGCATTGCATATATAAAGGTTTCTAAGAGATTAGATTTTAGAAGTTCTCATCACAAGAAAAAATGTAATTATGTATGGTGACAGATGTTAACTAGACTTATTGTGGTGATTATCTTGCCATATAAACAAGTACCAAATCATTATATTGTATATTTGAAGCTAGTATATTGCTATATGCCAATTACAACTCCATAAAATACACACACATATATTTATTTTAAAAATTATTTGGTTGTCTTGTTCTTGTTTTTCTAATCACAAAACTATATGTTCAATGTAGAAAATGAGAAAAGTGCAGGAAAATGTAAAAAGTAATAAAAATTATGTATAATTTTGTCATATTAATATTTTAATATATTTTATTCCAGTAATTTTTTAATCTCTAAACAGTGGCTATGAAAATGCAAGCATCACCAAATTTCTTTTATTGTTGGATATTAAAAATGTTTAACTAAGAGAATTTGTTAATTTCATAAGAGAAGTCTGCTCATATGCTTTTCCCATTTGAAATTTTGTAGAAAATTTGGTAGGAACTAAAAACTAATAAGAAAAAAAAATAAATCCCAATTCCTAATTTTTTTATTTTAAAAATTATAGGTTTAAAAAATGATTCCCATGGTAAAAAATATGACGTTCTTTTTGAACGTTCTTTTTGTTTTTATTTTTATATTATATTTTGTATTTTATATTGCATTTTCTATTATATTACATAACCTTTCTATAGACCTTTGCATTGTCATCTTTTCATGTAGAGAGGTATATCAAGTTCTGATATTTATTAGTAAACAGGAATGAGTAGATTGCCCCTCTATCCACTGTCCACCCAAATAGTGTTGAAATTATGTTTAGTTTGCAATTTCATACATCTCCTAATTTAATTTACCTGGAGTTTTCAGATTTTGTTTTTTATATCTCTTTGTGTGGCTTAGAAGGATTTCCTAGCCTAGTTTCTTGGACTCTTTATATAAATGACATTTTTTAAACTAAATGTTTTGAAATAGAGCAGACAGTATAGAGCTGTGGTTAAGAATCCAAGTTTTAGAAGACACAATTTTAGCTAGCTTGGTCTGCAAAATTGAAATAATTAAAACTATCTAATCATAATAATTACATGAAATAATATATATATATTGCTTAAATTGTATGAGTAAACAAAGTTAAATCTCAATAAGATAAATTTCTGCTATTATTATGCATAATTTTGTATACACAGTCCTTAACTCAATATTCTTTTCATAGAATATTCCTTGCCAGCAAATATTCTTTAAGAATATGATCTTAACAGGTGTATTATGTTCCACTAGATGATTATACCTTATTTATTGGACTTTTAGCCAAATATTTAACTTCTAATTTTTCATTTTTTTGTAAATATCACTGCAGTAAACATCGTTTTCCGTATAATTTTGAATCAATTACTTATTCTTTTATTAGGATTGATTTGTAGAAGCAGCGTTGCATGTCAAAGTATGTCCACATTTTATGGTTGTAGAGATATATTATCAAATTTTCTACAGTAAGTTTGTATCAATTTACATCCTCACGAAAGTGCTTGGGAATATTATTATAACACTCTCATTATGCCCTCAATTATCTGGAAGGGTCTGCAATTGGGGCTTTACAAAAATCTTATCATTAACCAGTCATGAATACACTCATGAACTAGGGTCCAGTGAGCCACTCTACAGTGACTTAGAAGCCAGCCTGAAAAGGCTCTTACTGGCCATAACTAGGAGCAGGACAGTGTGGGGTGGGAAGAAGGCATGCCAATAATTAAAAGACCTGGAATAGATTGGAACACAATATATACTTCAATTCAGGAGCTCATTTTGATTAAAAAACTCTTCCTTGGTCTCCTATGCTAGGGAAGTAACTCATTATTTTGAAAACAGGTAAATAGCAGAAAAGAATAAAGCATAATATGCAGCCTTTCCAACTCAAATTGTACTTTAGTGTGACAAAATAATTTGGTGAGGATGTTTCTTTTTATTGTGCTATTCCAGCTCATAAAGAAAGAAGTAGAATATCAATCACCATTTGAAATCATTAATGGATTAATGGATCTAGGTGATGACTCTCAATGTCTGCTAACATCACAAAATGAGAGACAAGTAGATATTATGTATCTCCTAATGGTAGTTTATAACATATACTATGAAGAACCATAATTTGCTCAAATTATCTAATTATTTAATAATTTACGAGAAATACAGAGTATAGAGTGACATGTTAAGAATTCCATTGCAATAAAAAAAATCAGGCTATGGAAAACACTATAGAGCAAATAATCCAGTTTCTTCAACAAATTTGCAAGGGAACAGGTAAGACATAAAGGAACACCCCCAATTTAAAAAGTTATATCAACAAATTACAATTTGTGGAACTTATTTGGATTCACATTCCAACTCAAACAAACCTATTTTTTTAAAAAACAGCAATCAGCAAAATGACAAACTAGGAAGTTCCAAGTTCTCATTACCATTACCCCATACAAACAAACAAAGCAGACAACAACAAAAACAAACAAGCAATAACAGTGTGAATCAACTTTATTGAAGCTTTAGAAAGCAGTCAAAGGTTTACAAGCAGCAAAATTAATATCTAAGAGAAACCTATCTTCAAAAGTGTAGTAAAGTTTTGTGACATTTTTTAAAAAAAATTACTCCTGCCCAATCCCCTCCCTGGTGCTGCAGTAGTCTTGGTCTTAAAGAAGTGTCATCTCAATAATAATATTGTAAGTTATACCAAGAGCACTTAGGCTAAATAAATAAATGTCTAAATTGCAAAGGAGGAAAGAAAATGATCTCTGTTTGCAGGTGACACATCCTCATGTGTAGAAAACTGTAAAGGCTACACAAAATATTATCAGTGTGAATAAGTGAATTGAATAAAGTTATAGGATACAACATCATCACATGAACATCAGCAGCATTTTTATACAGTAGCATTCATTTACAACAGCACCACAACAGCACTGAATAAACTATTTAGAAATAAATTAAAACAAGGAGGTGAGTACATACACTGAAAACTATAAGCATTGCTCAATCAAATGAATGGAATTTATTTATATTATAAATATGTATTTATTTATTTGTCCATTTATTTATTAGAAATAAGTAAGTGGTAAAACAATTTTTTTATGAATTCGAAGACTGACTAGTGTTAAGATAACAATACTACACAAAGCAATCTATAGATTCAATACAGACCCTACCCAAATCTCAATGGTGTTTTTGTAGGAATGGAAAATCCCATCCTAAAATTCTTATGGAATTTAAAGGGACCCCAAATAGCCAAAACAATCTGGAAAAAGTGAAACAAATTTGGGAGACTCACAAGTTCTGATTTCAAAATTTACTATGGAAGTGTAGTAATCAGAGTCTGGCGCTATCCTAAGGACATACATAGAGACAAATGAAATAGAATATAGAGCTCAGAAATAAACCCTCACATATATGATCACTTGATTCTTAACAAGGGTGCCAAGACCATTCTATAAGAAAAGAATAGTGTCTTCAACAACTGTGAGAAAACTGGATATCCACAACCTGTAGATTATATTATTTTCAAAAATAAATACTAAATAAATCAGACCACCATTTGACCAATATTTATTGGATATGCTATGAAATGTATAGGCAACCAAAAAATAGATTAATTGTATTTCATCAAAATTAAAAACTTTTGTTGTTACTGAACAACACTCTCAAAGGAGTGAAAGGCAACTTATAGGATGGAAAAAATGTTTGATAAATAACATATCTGATAAGGCATTATTATACAGAATATGTCAGGAAATCCTACAACTCAACAGCATAACACCATCAAAAAATTGGCAAAGAACTTGAATGGACATTTCTCTGAAGAAGGTATACAAATGGGCAGTAAGGACATAAAAAGCTTCTTAACATCACTACCCATTTGAGAAATGCATCAAAACCACAATGAGACTCAACTTCACACTCATCAGAATAATGGAAATTGGTGTTGGCAAAGATGTGGAAAAAATAGAGCCGCTCTTGTACAATGGAAAAATTAGAACCATCACCATTACTATTTAACATAGTACTGGACGTCTTAGCCTCAGAAACCAGACAACAAAAAGAAAAAAAGTGCATACAAATCAGCAAGGAAGAAGTCAAACTTGCACTATTTGCAGATGACATGACACTTTACATATAAAAAGCAAAAGACCACCAAAAATTACTAGAACAAATACATAAATTCAGAAAAAATCACAGAATATAAAATCGATGTGCAGAAATCTGGTCGCATAATAACAGAGCAGCAGAAAAATAAATCAAGGGATTGACCTCATTTCCAATTGCACACAAAACAATAAGATATGTAGGAATCAACCTGACAAAACAGGTAAAGATTTGTACTCTGAAAAACTATAGAACACTTATGAGACAAATTACAAAGGACAAAAAGAAATGGGAAAGCATTCCTTGCTCATGGACTGGAAAAACAAATATTGTTAAAATGTCTATACTACCCCTAAGCAATCAACCCATTTAATGTCATCCCTACCAAAATACCACCAACATTTTTCACAGAGCTAGAACAAACAATCCTAAAATTTGTATGGAACCCTAAAAGACCCCTAATAGCCAAAGCAATCTTGAAAAAGAAAAACAAAGCAGGAGGCATCACAATCCCAGACTTCAAGGTGTATTCCAAAGCTGTAATCATCAACACAGTATGGTAGTGGCACAAAAAAAAAAAAAAAACACTCAGATCAACGGAAAAGAATAGAGAACCCAGAAATGGACTCACAAACATATGGCCAACTACTCTTTGACAAAGCAGGAAAGAATACCGAATGGAATACAGACGGTCTCTTTAGCAAGTGGTGCTGGGAAAACTGAACAACGTCATGCAAAAAAATGAACCTGGATCACTTTCTTACACCATACACAAAATTAAACTCAAAATGGATGAACAACCTAAATATAAGACAGGAAGCCATCGAAATCCTCGAGGAGAAAGCAGGCAGAAACCTCTTTGACCTTGGCTGCAGCAACTTCTTACTCAACACATCTCCAGAGGGAAGGGAAACAAAAGCAAAAATGAACTATTGGGCCCTCATCAAAATAAAACCTTCACAGTGAAGGAAACAATCAGCAAATCTCAAAGGCAACCGACAGAATGGGAGAAGATATTTGCAAATTACATATCAGATAAAGGGTTAATATCCAAAAATCTATAAATAACTTATAAAACTCAACACCAGAAAATAAATAATCCAGTGAAGAAATGGGTAAAAACATGAATAGACACTTCTCCAAAGAAGACATCCAGATGGCAAAACAATACATGAAAAAAATGCTCAACATCATTCATCACCAGAGAAATACGAATCAAAACCACAATGAGGTACCACCTCACACCTGTCAGAATGGCTAACATTAACAACTCAGGCAACAACAGATGTTGGTGAGGATGCAGAAAAAGGAGGATGCAGATCTCTTTTGTACTGCTGGTGGGAATGCAAACTGTTGCAGCCACTCTGGAAAACATGATGAAGATATACCTCAAAAAATTAAAGATAGAACTACCCTATGACCCAGCAATTGCACTACTAGGTATTTATCCAAGGGATACAGGTATGCTGTTTCAAAGGGACACATGCATCCCAATGTTTATAGCAGCACTATAAACAATAGCCAAAGTATGGAAAGGGCCCAAATGTCCATCGAGGGATGAATGGATGAAGAATATGTGGTATATATATACAATGGAGTATTACTCAGCAATCAAAAATAATGAAATGTTTCCATTTGCCACTATGTGGATGGAACTAGAGGGTAATTTGCTAAGTGAAATTAGTCATAGAAAGACAAATATCATATGACTTCACTCATATGAGGACTTTAATATAAAAATGCATGAACATAACAGATGGGAAGCAAAAATAATATATAACAAGGAGGGGGACATAAGAGTCTCTTAAATATGGAAAACAAACAGAGGGTTACTGGATGGGTTGTGGAAGGGGGATGGGCTAAATGAGTAAGGGGCATTAAAGAATCTACTCTGAAATCATTTTTGCACCATATGCTAACTTGGATATAAATTTTAAAAATATATTAAGTAAAAAAATTAAAAAAATATTTAGTGTATTTTTCAAAAAGAGTAATTAGGGTGATAGATTTTACTGGGTACGGTTTTGGCTACTAAAATAAATTGTCACTACCAGCAAGTGATCAATAATATCATGAACATGGTTTATCCTAATACAAGAGAAAGAGTGTAAACTTTTGGCACTGTTTGTATGGAGTTTATACTCTTATCCATTCTGATACCTTATGTCTTTTGATTGGGGCATTTAGTCAATTTACATTCAGAGTGATTATTGAAAGATACAGATTCAGTTTCATTGTGTTATATGTAGGTTCATGTTTGTGGTGATGTCTCTGACCTGTTGTAGTCTTTGCTGCTTTCCACTCACAGAGTTCCCTTTGGGATCTCTTGCAGGGATGGTTTAGTGGTAATGAACTCCTTTAGTTTTTGTTTGCCTACAAAACCCTTTATATCTTCTATTCTGAATGACAGTCTTGCTGGATAAAGGATTCTTGGCTGTGTATTTTTCCTATTTAGTACATTGAATAATTTCTGTCACTCCCTTCTCACCTGCCAATTTTCAGTAGACAGGTGTGCTACCACCCTTATTTGTTTACCTTTGTAGGTTAAGGACTGTTTGTCCCTAGCTGCTTTCAGAATTCTCTCTTTATCTTTGTATTTTGCCAGTTTCACTATGATGTGTTATGGTATTGACCTGCTTTTGTTGATTTTGAAGGGAATTTTCTGTACCTATTGGACTTGAATGCCTGTTTCCTTCCCCAAATTAGGAAATTTCTCAGCTATAATTTGTTCAGATAAACCTTCTGCCTCTTTCTCTACCTCTTCCTGAACTTCTATGATATGGATATTGTTTCATTTCATGGAATCATTTAGCTCTCTAGTTCTCCCCTCATGATCTAGTTATTTCCTTTCTCTTTTTTCAGCTTAATAATTTTTCATAATTTTGTCTTCTATTTCACCTATTCTCTCCTCAGCTTCTTCTATCCTTGCTGTCACTGTATATAGTTTATTTTGCATCTCATTTATAAAATTTCTTAATTAATTGTGACTAGTTCTTTGATCTCTGCAGCAAAATTTCTCTCTTGTATGTTTTTCTTAAGCCCAGCTATTATTCTTATGACTGTTTTCTAAATTTTTGTTCAGCTATATTGTTTATATCTGTTTTGAGCTATCATTTATTCTTGAATTTTCCTTGGAAGAGAATTCTTCCATTTCATCATTTTGACTAAGTTTCTGTCCTTTGTGTGTTTTAATAGCTTGTTATGTGCCCTGCACCTGTGAGTACTAGTATATTTAAAAGGAGTCATATACTGTCTAGGCCCTGGCACTTCAGGAAGTGTTTTAGAGTATGTTGTGTGCACTCTGTCGTTGTGTTTTGGATGCTTTATCCCATTGGTTGGTCTTCTGCAAAGCTCCTTCTTGCTTCAAATGGTGGAGTGTTTGGACTTTCAACCAGGTGTGCTTTAATCTGTTCACTGAAGTAACCCTGGAAAAAAAGAAAGGCGTGGGGGAAGTCTTATTCCATACAAAGAGATAAATGAAAGGGGAGAAAAGAAGATCAAGCAGAGAATCAAAACAAACTCTAATCAAAAGAGAGGGAAAGGAAAATAAAGAATAATATAGAAAAGGTGTAAAAAAAAGAATGGAATAAAAATGCCTGGTTAAACAAAGAAACAAACAAATCAGAAATATATATATATATATATATATATATATATATATATATGTGTGTGTGTGTGTGTGTGTGTGTGTGTATACACATACATGTGTGTGTATGTGTGTGTGTGTATGTGTAAAAAATTTGACCAAAAACAAATCAGAAACTATAATCCTGATTCCAAAAGAAAAAAAAAAAGAAAAACGGACAAAAACAAAAAACAAAACAATCAGTTGTCTGTTGATGCCTGGGACTGGTGGTTATGCTGGTCTGGAAGAGAGGCCGGCTGTTTTGGGTCCATCTTCTTCCAGTAAATAAGCAGTTGCCAGGCACTGAGGGGTGGGGTTTGGTGCATGCAGGTACCGCCTCCACTGGGGACCACTGTGCTGCTCCATGAAGGCCCACCTCGATGGTGTTGGGGAGAAAATGGTGACACCCCAACCTCTCCTCACTGGACAGGATGTCTCAAACCACTAGCACAGGCCGTGAGGTCTGTTTGACCTGTTCCACAGTTCTCCCGCACCTTCTAGGTGCTCAGCTGGGATTCAAAACCCGATGTCTTGGGGCACCTGGGAGGATCAGTTGGTTAAATGACCTTCAGGTTAGGTAATGATCTCAAGGTTCATGAGTTTGAGCCTTGTATTGGGCTCTGTGCTGACAGCTCAGAGCCTGGAGCCTGTTTTGAATTCTGTGTCTCCCTCTGCCCTCCCCCAATCTCTCTTCCCTCTCTCTCTCTCTCAAAAATGAATAAACATAAAAATTAAAATTAAAAATTAAACATTCAAAACCCGATGTGTTAAAAGGCCTTGCACCACGCAGCCCCTGTTCTAGTGTAGTCCCACTCAGCCCTGCCAATAAAAGGTTTTTGGCTTGTGCCTGCTGGGTCTTTTGTCCTTGGGGAGGCAATAAACCCTCTTCCCACAGTATTCAAGGAAGGGGACTGTTCTTTCTCAGTGTGCCCCAGAGATTGCTACAGCTCCTAGACCAGCTCCTTCCCCACCAGGTGGGCACACACCACTGGCTCTGTTCTAGAGAAAGGTGCACACTTTAAAAACCTGCAAGTTCCAGCTCCTAAGGCTGTTAAAAATAGAACCTGGCACTCTCTGTATTTCTTGTTCCCTATCCATGGTCTTGAAAGTTTTTCCCCAATACTGAAGCCTTCATTCTCTCCCTTTTGTCTCTCCACAGAAGGGGTTCCCTCCCCGTTTTATCTTCCCCAATTCACATACATGCACCTCGATCCCACCAAGCTGTCTCCCTCCACCTGTGGAATTCCTTCTGCCACTCCACAGGTTGATTTCCTGGGTGTTCCAAGTGATCTGACCTCAAGACAGCTGTGTTTGAGGGATGAGGGAAATCCCAGTCCCCCTACTTCTCTGCAATCTTAACTCCTCCTCCCTAGAGTTTATACTCTTAGACAAGTGAGTACAGATTACAGTATGTGATGTTATTAAAGGTTGTCATCATCTTATCCAAGGTTAGTTCTTAGTGACCTTTTGTAGCCCTCTGTGTTTGTTTATATTTTTATTAAAGAGAAAACACATTAAAATGTTTGAAATTGCTATGAGCCTAAAGGCTCTTAACAAATAGTTAACTTTATATTTATGCCAGTTATGAGGAATTTATATAAGAGTAATTGATATAATAACAAAAAGAAATAAAAATGAGATTAAAAATATAAATGTGTGGAAGTATGAATAAGGGCAGAGCTAAATTCATTATTTTAGATCAATTTCAGGTACACCAAAGCCAAATAAGTAATGTTGTTTGCATTAAGTGAGAAACAGTGGCTTAATATGGGAAAATTTATTATAGGGTTTTAGAATTCATACAACCTAAATTCCTCAACACTTGTACAGTTTTGTATATTTCACAATACAGATATCAGTGAGATAGAATCACTATATTTGTGAAACTGACTTGTGTATGAATTTGTTTATATGTAAATCAAATCTATTACAGAGTACCTAACAGAAATAAAATATGTAATTTCTATATTCAAGAAAATTATACCAAATGAAAAATAAAACTTCGCAATGTTAAGAGATTTGATGTGTTTTACAAAAAAATTCAAAAAAATTTTAAATATTTTAAATTTAAAACATGTTCTACCATGTGATTGAGTGAAGAACTTACTTTAAAAAACCACACACAAAGGATGGAATTTATTGTCAGGATGTTAGCTGATATATTCATGCTGCTTTCAGAAGTCTAAACCTTATAAATTGAAAAGAAAAACACAGAATTATTTAATTTAAATTTCAAACAAAAAGAAATGCCAATTAAACTAAAAATCGACAAGAACTTGCAGTGGTTAGTTTTTTTCCTTCTTTTTTTTTGTATAAGAAATAGAGTATGCATGAGTAAATATCATGAGTATCCCACACACTTTAATGTTGAAGTCATATTGTAAATCTCTGACTTCTTATTACTAAGGATACTCTTTTCCTGTTGCCTCTCACTCTTGACAGATCTTGGTCTCAACAACAAATTCGTTGGAGAAGTGTCTAATCTTCCAGCATTTATCAATGGCACGTTTGTTGAAACCTGTGAGAAAATGCACATAAGAAGTGGTTTTTTAACTTTCTATGTAAATTAAAACATATCTAGATTTGCTGTCTACATTTCCACTCTACTCCATCTTTAGTTTCCTTCACTTTCCAAATAACACAGGTTGAAGGAAAGAATAAATTTCCTACCCAGCAAGAGGTCTCTTCTACGAAGGCGGAAGGACTTGCGGTTGTTGCAAAGTTGGTAAATAAAGATGCCAAGGTTGCTAACATCACGGATCTCCTCTACAGCAACCAGGTCTTCACGAACAACATAGGTGTGAGACAGGTATTTGCCACTCTAAAATTTTTATAAAAAGATGGAAATAAGAACTTAAAAACACCATTTCAATCCTTACCTATAGCAGGTATACTTTTTTCTAATAGACTTTATTTTTTAGAGCAGTTTTAGGGTTACAGCACACTTTTTTTAAGGTTTATTTATTTATTTTGCGAGAGACAGAAACAGTGTGAGGGAGGGAGGGGCAGAGAGCGAGGGAGAGAGAATCCCAAGCAGGTTCCACGCTGTCAGCGTACAGCCAGATGTGGGGCTTGAACGCACAAACTGTGAGATCATGCCTTGGGCTGAAACCAAGAGTTGGATGCTTAACCAACCGAGCCACCCAGGCGCCCCCTACAGCACACTTTTTATTTGAAAACTATTTCAACAATATGAAATGTTGTGGCTCAAATCATTTGTTTTTTTTTTTTTTTTTCAACGTTTATTGATTTTTGGGACAGAGAGAGACAGAGCATGAGTGGGGGAGGGGCAGAGAGAGAGGGAGACACAGAATCCGAAACAGGCTCCAGGCTCTGAGCCATCAGCCCAGAGCCTGACGCGGGGCTCGAACCCACGGACCGCGAGATCGTGACCTGGCTGAAGTCGGACGCTTAACCGACTGCGCCATCCAGGCGCCCCTCAAATCATTTGTTTTTAATGAGGAAGAAAATGCTGAAATGAAAATTTGACATCCAAAATACATACTTCCAGTTTGCCAAAGAACTCCACCAAATTCTTTGGAGGAAGAACAATAGAAGTATTGAGAGGCATCAGATAACAGTTCCCTAGGAGCAAGTCCAGGTAAGCAGTCATGCCCTGTTGGGGAAAGGGAAAAGTTAACTATGATGTAAAGAGCATTAATTATTCAGATTGTAACTACCATTATAACAAGTAGCTACATACTTTTAAAATCTGCTAATGTATATTCAATAGCAAAAGATTGAAAAAGGGTTTGCTGCAAAAAGATGTACATTTATGAACAGATTTAATACTAATAAACTAAGAAAAAAATCAGGAAAACCTAAAGAAGGGAGAAATCCACCTTTTCAAAGTCGTGAATAATTGCTGCAGGATCACTATCAGAGAAACTGGGGACAGGCACATCAATGATTGCGATGTTGTCATCTTCACGGATGTCAGCTTCCTCTGTCACAGGCAGGAAGTAGGGCTCTGCTCCTTGAAGGGAATTTGCAGGGTCTTCAGAGTCAAAGAAGCACATCTCTCCATGGTAGATGGTATTCTAATAGACAAAAAGGGAGAGTTAAAAACTTTTAATACTTACTACCATGACATTTGAATCATTCCTCACACTCACATCAATTCATTGTACAGTTTGTCAAGCTGAGGATTTCTGATTACAGTTGTCACCATGAAGACAAATTAATTTTAGAAATTGAATGGTAATTTGAAAATTTGTCCTAAATCTTAATTTCTCTGGTGACCACCATAGATTTACTTAAGTTGATACTACAGGTATAGCAATTAGTAATTCAAATTATAAGGATTATAATTTTTATTACCTTGGGCATGAAGTACTTGTAAATGCAGGCTCCACCAACAATAAGTCCTGCCAAGATGAATGAAAGGCCTAAGAGAGTAAGCATGCATCTCCCAGAGGAGCCCTCTTTTTCCTGGGTGGCAAACTGGAGCTCCTGTTTATTAAAAAGCAAGACCAAAAACAAAAACCAGATTGCACTTTTAGTCACATAGCTGCTTTGTACATAATTTACTTTCTTGAAATACCACATAATTTTTAAAAGATGTTATTAAGTCATTATAGATTAAAATCATTTCCAGATAACTTCTGATATTTAATAGATGTAAAAACATCCAATTATATTAACCTTCCTTCTGGCATTTACAAATCCAACTGCAGACATGAAGTTTTTTCAAAATACACACTTCTAGAATCAGCTGAAAATAACAATTCTTTTATGGAATAAATTATCCTCTTTAAATAAATGGAAGTTGTTAATTTTTAGACTTTTATAGTGACAGAATCACTAACCTTCTTGAATATAATTATGTTGCTTTACTATTTCTTGTAAATCAACTTTTTTGCCAATTTAAAGGTGAATTAATGTATTTTGATTTATTAAATGATTTTCAAAAAGCCAGTTTTAAAATTTGTTTTATATAAAAAGTTCTATAAGACATATGTATGTCATTTCTCCCTATTCTAGAAATTAAAATTTTGAAAATGAGATATATTTCTTAATGTTCCTAATTTTAGTGAGAAATTAGCCTTTTCAATATCACCCACTGTTCTGTAATTATTTACTGCATGAATGTAATAATGTTTTCCAAATTCTGGATAAAACACTAGATTTTACAGTACAAGATTTGTGATAGCTAGGACCAAAAGCTGTGCATATAACAATAAAATTCTGTTAAATCCATAATTTGTTCAGGAATTGGAACCAGAAAGATCCAAAGCAAACATGTAACTGATTAACTCTGTATTCTTCCGAAGGTAATGGACCATGGGACCCTCCAATCCCATTCTTTTATTTTTTATTTGTTTATTTTTTAATGCTTATTTATTTTTTGAGATAGAGAGAGACAGAGCACGAGCAGGGGAGGGGCAGAGAGAGAGAGAGACAGAGACAAAGAATTCAAAGCAGGCTCCAGGCTCTGAGCTATCAGCACAGAGCCCAATATTGGGCGCAAACACAAGAACCGCCAGATCATGACCTGAACCGAAGTCGGAGGCTTAACCGAATGAGCCACCCAGGAAACCCCCTCCAATCCCATTCTTGTATGTCACAATATGTTCTAAGCAGCATTGTATTATTATGCAAGGATAGAATAAATGATATCAGCGAACTTTGTTTCTTGTAATTAGTGGGTAAATCATTCAGACTGGTATAAAAATATAATTATTGTAGTATTTCAGGACATTAATTCTTTTCCATGACAACTACTATAAAGGTTATGGCACCCAATTCACCTTCAATTAATCTGGTGAAAATAGATGCATGGATTATAAGGAGAGACAATTATTTGGTAAATGGCTTGTCAAAAAATTATATTTCTTTAAAATTCAAAGAAGTTTGGTATTCACATTTTCTTAGCTAAATTCATTTAAATTGAAACCTTCTATTAATACTGTATAAACCTTGAAGGCTGTTACTTGTCCCAATAGTTTTCAAAACTTATACATTATTTCTATCAAAAAACTAACCTAAAATTAACATTACAATAGCAGAATTATAAATTATGACTGTGAATCACAGTAATCTAGAGCTAGAGACTTAGCAATTATTTTTAGATGATTAAATTGAGGTCCAGGGGTGCCTGTGTGGCTCAGTCGGTTGAGCATCTGACTTCGGCTCAGGTCGTGATCTCACAGCTTGTGAGTTCGAGCCCCACTTCAGGCTCTGTGCTGACAGCTCGGAGCCTGGAGTCTGCTTCAGACTCTGTGCCTCCCTCTCTCTCTGCCCCAACCCACTTGCATTCTGTCTCTGTCTCTCAAAAAAAAATAAATAAACATTAAAAAATTTAAAAAATGAATCTTTAAAAAAATAAATTGAGGTCCAAAGAGATGAAGTGACTTGCCCATAAGTCACAAAATGACTTAATTTGAAATACTCAAAGCAATGAATTTATTTTTTTTCTTGTCACTGCAATATGAGAAAAGCAATTTACACTGCAATTTCATTTATTATTAAGCAAGGTCTAAGTATTAGAGTTTCAATTTAATAAAATTCCCTACCATTCTAGGAAGGATTTTTTTTTTCATTTAAATTTGCTGGAACTCAGGATGGCATGGATTCTCATTTACCATAGCTAATTTCTCTCTAAACGGTATTGTAAAGTCATTGTACACAACCTCTGACATACTATTCTGTTGTGATCAGTTTCCTTTTTTTAATTTTTTAAACGTTTATTTATTATTGAGAAACAGAGAGAGACAGAGCATGAGCATGGGAGGGGCAGAGAGAGGGGAGACACAGAATCTGAAGCAGGCTCCAGGCTCTGAGATGTCAGCACAGAGCCTGACACAGGGCCAGAACTCACAAACGCAAGATCATGACCTGAGCCAAAGTGGGATGCTTAACCGACTGAGCCACCTAGGTGCCCCAGTTGTACTCAGTTTCTAATGAGCAGATTAATACATCACAATATAATGTGCCAAGTATTATTAAATCTGTGTCCTGTAGTGGCCAGGTCAAGATCCTGTGGAAGCTTCTCCAACATCTAACAAAGAAATATAATCATAGTACTAATGTTCATTTTTGTTTATTCCTCATCACACTACAGGCCTAGAAGAAGTACTGCTTGCATATTAACTGTATCCAACTACAAATCATGAAGTTTTTGGTCGTGAGAGAAAAATAAAGGGATTACTGTGTGGCTATATTTAACTACTGGCATCTCATTAGACCTCCCAAAAATCTGGCCATGTTTCACTTACAAAGTGAGTAGGACAGTTACATATTTGATTTTAAGTCATTTAATCAAAACTTCCACAATGCAAGGGAGTTTTACTTTTGAGTTCTGAAATGTGTAATACCCAAAAGCGGGTTTGACTGCTTGGTTAAATATTAAACATTTCTGTGATAAAAACTCTGCATAAGCACATAAGCATTTCAAATTGTGTGCATAATAAGTTTTTACTACATGGATTCTCATTTCACTCAAAGTACTTTTAAAAACTCCACTCTGAACACAGAATTTAAAGTTTTAAAAAGAGAAGATGACAAGTTAAGACAGATCTGGAAACTGACACTGCACAGATTTAGTAGAACAAGAAAGAAATACAATTGTCCCTTTTAACATTGAGATTTTACTGAGGAAAACAAGTAGTTTCCAAACACTGAACCATGTTAGATGTTTAAAGGAAATAGAAATTGGACTAAATAAATAATGGCTAACATTTTGGGGGAGAAACTACCTCAATTTCTGGCAATGCTAGAAGTTTAAATTACAAGGTCGGACCTGCTTCAGATTTCTCTATGGGGGAGGTGGTAGAAGGGATATCACGAAAAGGAAGTACTTAAAAGAAGAAAAAAAATAAACCTCAACATTTCTTTTTAGGGATGAAGAGTGCTGCCTTTAGGAAATGCCTCTCTGAAAACATACAAGGATCCTGCAGTAAGAAGTCACAGTGAACATCTCAAATTCTAATTAAAACCAACCTCAATTTTGACAGCTCCTTTACCAAATGCTTAAAACTGCCTATGACTAGGGAGAAATTGAAAATATACACAGGCGTACACAGACACATACTAGTCCCAACCCATACAGCTTTGAGTCAAAGCTGTTCTTTGCCCCACAGCCCACCCCCACAAACATTCAGAAATCCTAGAAAGATTTAAATTCATAGATCTTTATCCATACCAAAAGCAAACAAAGAACAATTAAATCTCTTCCCCTTGCTCACCGTATCTGCTCCATCCCTGCGGATGCTCTATGCACCCCTGGAGCTGGACACTGAACAACGTGCGTCTAGATGATCCTCACTCAGCACCCCCCCCACCAACATTTTCCCCAGGAAAGGGTGACATTGGGTCCCAAGGGTTCTCCTCAAACGCTCTCTAACTTCCCTTCAAGAGATGTACCACATGGGCTAGAACCCACGGAAAGTAGTGCGATGCATGGGGATGTTAAGGGGCGTGGGGCACTACAGAGGGAAGGCGGCCTGACTAGAGGGAACTGGAGAACCGGTAAACCAGATCAACAGAGCGGAGAGGGCAGCTTTCATTTTGTCCTCCATCACTTGCCTCCTCCTTCCCCCCCAAATCACCCCCTCTCCACCTTACCGACCCTAGCAGGCAGTCTGGGGTGGAGTCGGTAGTGCTACCTTGCGGGTCAAGATCTGAGTTCCCACCGTTCGGTTTACAAGGGCCTCCACGTCTTGCCGTGCCTCCTCTTTTTGCACCGCTGTGACTGTATTGAAGGCTATTTTCACCATCGTGTATCTTTGGGCTGTGCAGTAAGGCTTGGCTGGAATCAGCGTCTTGGGTTGCAGGTTGTAAAAAGAAGAGATCGCGCTAGCCCTAACAGGACCTACTTTCTCCCTTGCCTGTCTTAAGCAGCTGCAAACCCAGGTTTGGGGATACTTATGACGCAGACCTAAACTGGGTGGGAGACTGTGGGAGGGCCCAGGGAAGGGCTGAGGGAGGAGCGGGAGGGGGTCCAAATGCTGGGTTGGGGGTGGGGGTTGCCCAAGAGGAAAGAGAAGGGGAAGTGGAGCCCTTGGGCAGCTGGGGCTTGAAGTGCCTCACCTGCTCTCCAGGCATGCTCCCACCCACCCTCTGCACCCTCAGATAAGAACAAGACAGGAAGGAAGTCTGCTGTATTGTGTCTTTCTGCCTCTGTCCAGGCCACAATAGGCCCTGAGTCTGATTTTGTTTTCCCAAACCTGAACCTGCCTCCCCCGAAGGAGCCAGGAACTGTAACTTGGCACCAACTCAAGCTTCCTCAGCTGTGCACTGAGGAAGGTCCCAAAAGCACAGTCCATGACTATTGTGTACCTTTATAATAATACCTTCCCTTTAAAGAACACTCAGAAGTCTGTTTATAGTTACTTGGTTTATTCTCTCATCATCTTGTTTTCTTTCTTGGCGTTTGTTTGCTTTGTAACTTCAGTTCCCCAACCTAGAAATAAATACATAAATAAAAATCAGAAATATAGCACTCCTGCCTCTTCAACTCCCCATTTTGCAGGTAGGACAAGATGACACAGAGGAGTGTGGAAAGCTCATAGTGAATCTATGAAATAATCCAGACCCTTTCACTTTCTCAGATCAAGGGAACCAGAGTAAGGTGTCAGTACAGACCTTGTTTCTCTTCAGCCACTAGTTGTGAGATCTGCAAAGAGAAAAGCAAAGGTATGTATACCAATGCATTTAGGGAGGTAGAAGCATGAAAAAAAAATAATAATCCCAAAGAGGGCTGAGTTAGAAAGCATTATTAGAACATTTACATGTGCAACTAGTATAACCATGCCATTTATTCACAATCAAGATCAGATAAGGTATAACAACCAGCCTACCTTAATGCTATTTCACTAGATTCCAACTAGTAAATTGATCTTAAAAAACAAACAAAAAAATAACATTTCAGAGAATTGACTAAACCTCCTGGTAGACTACTGCTTAATAGCAAGACAGAGGAACTAAAGAATTTTTCACGTCATTAAGTTTTGTCCTATTAAAATACAACACCCTTGTTTTTCTTTTGACCTTGAAGCCTCCAAGCCAAATGCAAAAATAAATGTACCTTATTTAATCTGAGACTCATTTAGGAAATAATATTTTTATCAGAAAGTTAGTGGCTTTTTTTTCTTTATATATAATAACCATTACACAGAGCTTCCCACCCTTCCCCAACACCCAACCTAACAAATCTTGATTACTCGCTGACATTCACTAGAAAATTAGAGTAATGTCTTAAGAGAAAAAAGTTGGCCTAAAGGCATAATGAAATCTTAGTTTCCCCCTCTTCCTCCTCTTTCTAGGCATAAGAAAGAACCGTCATGTGCCTCCTTTTCCTTTCCAGGCCTTGCTTCTACTTGGCTTTTTTCCTCCTCCACACACTGCCTGCCTGGGGAATGCATAGAGTAGGCTTTCTTTATTGTACACACAAACCCCATTTAAATCACTGAGGGCCCTAACAAGACTCCAGGCCTCATTCCCAGTCCCTGTTTGCATTTTAAACAGCTTTGGCAGTTGTGATGAGGAGCTCTCCATCAGAACTATTGTCCTCTGTATTTGCTTGTGTGACTTATGTTTGATGTTTGTTCTCTTTGAACAGAAACTGGAATGTTGAATGACAGGCCTGGGCCCTCTAGTCTTTATATTCCACTCTCTCCATTATGCTAAGTCAGCAGAGCTAAATCTGCTCACAGTTTTATGGTCCTAAACCTGTAAAGAGTGTATTTGCTAAGCAACGAGGAGTTTTCAGTTTTCTGGTATGTACTTTCTTTTAGAAAATCTGGAAGTAGATGCTTCTGCTTCTTTACCATACTCCTGCTCCTTGTTAGCTGCCTGATATTTATCAATATAATCTTTAAAGAGGTGTATTTGGGGGATAGAAGAAAGAGATGTGAATTGGAAGTCTAAATCAGTTCTGTAGCTTCCCAATTTCACAGAACTCAAACCTCAAACTGAAAGCCATGACATAACTAATGTCTATATAAAGACAAGAATATTATAAATATACTTGTGCCTTATAAATGGGTCCCTCAGAAAGGGCACTGCCAACATAGCTATGTCTTAAGGATTTGTTCTTTCAAAAACTGGGAAAAAAAAGAACGAGACCTTATAGAATCATAAAATATCAGATTTGGATGGGGCCTTAAAAGTTGGGTTCAATTCCCTCTGTAGCTGCCTAGTGAACAGGTGTCTTGCCCAAAGTTCAGTCAGTTAGCAGCAAAGGAAGTCTGGAAGTCTGTTTCCTCAGTTCTTTCTATTATACTTTGCTACCTCTTGTGTTTAGTGTCTTCTCTGACCCAGCTGTTACTTATAATTAAGCTTATATCCCTCTTCCACAAAAACACTTTGCACAGAAAAATCAAATAAAAATAATTTTAAAAAGCTTTTGCCAATGCTATATTATTTCCTCGTTTCATATCCAGTGTTACTTTTCAGGAACTTCCTCCAGACATTTTTGTTGTTGTTGTTTTTGTTTTGTTTATTCCATCAGAATTTGGGAAGTCTATAATCTGTATGAAAGAGGTTTTTTTTTGTTTTGCTATATTTTTAATAGCATTTGGTCCAACATGACACATTCTTAGCTTGGCAAACACAGACACATACAGAAATACACACAGAGAGACACAATGTACCCATTGGTGGCTGATGACAAGAAATGAACAGGTGTGAGGTACAGTCAATAGAATCTGCAGTCTGGTCTTCAGGTGGATCCAACATATCACATTGTGATAATTTACTCTGGGTTATAATGAGCACAGGTGCTGTAATCATCATTTAGTGTCGGTTTAATATTAACCATTCTGAAGTGCTCACTAAAAAACATCTGGGATTTTTTTCCCCTCATCTCCTTCTCCTGCTCACCCTACCACATCCTTTTGCTCTTCTTACCCCCACAGAGCCTGATGTTTCCTGTCTAGATTAGAACATTCTGGCTGCATAATGACTATGTGGAAGCAGCCCTGGTCATATTAGCCTTGTACTGATGGTGTGTTCCAAAGCTTCATTACTGTGACTTTAATTAATTGATCTCATAAATTTTGCATATTGAATTCAAAGGTGTTCTTTGAATCTTCACTCAATGACTGTGCACCTATTTATTACTGAGTTGTAACAGCAATTTTCACAGAAGTAAATGCTTTTGGTTTATGTGTTTCTGGTTTTCATGCCTGATCCACAAAGGTTTTAGAAATCACTGTGTTACCCCTTTAAATGCCCTATGTTTGTATAAAAGACCTCGTGACAAGGGGCCCTAGCACATTCAATGGAAAGACTATAAAAACTTCCAGAACACTTGACATAAAACTGATGTATTATGTAATAATGTTTCCAGTAGAAACCAGGACCTCATTCATCATAAAAGGCACTCCCTAAGTCCCATGCTGCATATTAAAGAAATTGTCACCCTCTAGTCACACTACAGATTTCCACTCCTAATCAGAGGTGAACAACCTAGAAGTTTTAGAGGAAAATGCTGCTGTGAAAAAAAATTAATTTTGCCAAACAAAGAAGCCTTGGGACAAACTCAGACAGCAAACCCTTCATTCAGGACCCTTCTTGGGGCCTCAATTTTATCCCTTACAAATTGAGGAAATGGGCCTATAAATCTAGATGTCTTTAGTTTACTTTTTTTTGTCAGTGCAAATGTCTCTGTAGCTGCTCTATTTGCTGGACTTTAGCTTAACTTGATAAATATTAACTAGGGAGCTAGAAGCAATCTTTTGATTAGAATGGTGACAGCACTGAGTCCTTTGGTAGGGTTGTGAAAAGGAGTGTTAGGAAATTAAACAGTGTTTTCCCTTTTCCTTATCCCTATATCTAATCAGCTACCATATTCTACCAAGCCCTGTCAGACAGTATCTCTTGCATCTGTTGCTTTATATTTGCAGTACTGCCATCCTCACTTCAACCTGTTACCAGCTTATTCTTACTTTATTTTGAAAGCCTTTTGAATGTTCTCCCTGCCTGTTCCTGTCCATTTTTGACTCTTCCATACCACCAGTCTTTCAAAAATGCAGCTTATTTAGTGGTGCTCCATTGCTTCCAGGAATAAGGCAAAAGCCCTTTGTCTTAAAGTTAAAATCACCTCATACTTTGGCCCTAACTTCCCTTCAGCGGCTTTAGCTCCCTTACACCTATCCTTTATCCCAAATAGCTTTATTGACAACTCCATAAACACAGGTTGGTCAACACTGCTACCACAAAGTTTTGTCAGTCTTTGTACACCCTGGGAATACCCAACTTTATTCCCTTCACCTCAGCAACTTCTAGGTATCCCTCCAATTCCCAGTCAAATCTTATCTTTTTCTTAAGCCTTCTAAGCCACTAAGCCTAAAGTGACCTGTCTCTGAATTTCTTTAGCAATTATTCATTTGGTGAAAAATTATTCACTGTCTTATTTCTTATTAAATTATTTATTTGTAATTTTTAATTAAAGAAACAGTACAACATGAAAGAAATACTTGAGAAATAAGAAGAGTGATAGGGTAGAGGGGCTAACCCCAAATCCCTGGTCCCTAAATGGAAAACTTACTGTTTTTGAGAACATAGGTCTTCTTTCTCCTGTACTATCACTTATGAATTTTTGTGACCTTGAAATGGTTAACATCTGTAAGTCTCAATTTCCCCATCTGGATAATAGGAAAATAATAGTACTTACTTCCCAGGGTTGCTATATTATTAAGAGGTAACATGCGTGAAACTGAGTAAAAACTCAGCCTGGCTCAGGGGAATCAAAGTTTTCTAATGTTATTATTTTTATATTCCATTTCAGTCATGCTATATGCATATTTTCATAGAATATGACATGTTATTTTTTCAATTAACAATTCTCCATAAGTATATTTTTCCACTGGAACCATCTTCACACAGATTATGTTTAATTGTTTTATAACAATCTGTAGTATATATACATCATACTTTACTCATGATTTCCCTTATTATTAGGTACTTGAGTTGCCTCCCATAATCTTTTGTTATTATAAATAATATTTTGATTAATATTTTAGGCATAAAAAGTTCCCTTCATTTGGATGATTTCCTTTGAATGAATTTTTAATTTTTTTAATGTTTATTATTTTTGAGACAGAGGCAGAGAGCGAGCAAGGGAGGGGCAGAGAGAGAGGGAGACACAGAATCTGAAACATGGTCCAGGCTCTGAGCTGTCAGCACAGAGCCCAATGTGGGACTCAAACCCACGAACCTCGAGATCATGATCTGAGCTGAAGTCAGATGCCTAACCAACTGAGACACCCAGGTGCCCCATCATTTGAATGAATTTTTAGAAATGAGGTTTTTGAGTAAAAGAGTACACACATTGCTATGGCTCTTATGCAAATTAAGATAGCTCTAGTTTTATACATACATCAATTTTGTGTATTATCCCCTAATTATAGAGTTATATAATATTCAAAATAATATTTAGTTGTGTTTTTTTCTATTTCTTTAAACATTGTCATACCAAGTTTGAACATTTTTCATATGTTTGCCACTATATCCTCTCTTACAAATTGTCTGTTCATAGTCTTTGCCCAGTTATCTTTTCGGACCTTAATGTCTTTGTTTTAATTTCTATAGGTACTTTAGAGAGACTATAAAGAATATATTTTTGTGTTATATTTGCCACTATATTTTTCTGGCCCATTATTTACTTGTTTTAGTTATTTTTTAACGTATAGTAATTTCACATTTGTGTGAAGTCCAGTATGTCAGTATTTTCCTTTGGGATTGCTTTTTTTTTTTCACTCTTATCCTTCAAAGTTAATCTCCAATCTGCTTCCTTTGACGGCTCTTATTCTTGTGTTGTAATGTTGTATTAGTCTATTTTTATTTGACTATTATCAATCTAGATTATAAAGTCTCCAAATTCAGAGATTCTATTTTATACTATAGGCAGAGTGGAAAGAGGACTGACTTGTGAGTTCAAAAACCTGTACTTGAAGCCACAATTGCTATGTAACTTTAAATATATCAGTATATTTTTTTGGCTTCTACAAAACTGATTCCCCCTGTTTTTTTTCACAAGTTATTAGGAGTGGCAAAGGTAGTTATGTACATAAGACTTTAATTAATGGCAATGCATAATTAAGCATCAGTTGTAGGGGCGCCTGGGTGGCTCAGTCGGTTGAGCAACCAGCTTCAGCTCAGGTCATGATCTCACGGTTTGTGAGTTAGAGCCCCGCGTCGGGCTCTGTGCTGACAGCTCAGGGCCTGGAGCCTGCTTTGGATTCTGTGTCTCCCCCTCTCTCTGCCCCTCCCCCACTCATGCTCTGTCTCTCTCTGTCTCAAAAATAAACATTAAAAAAAATCAGTTGTAATTATTCGTGTGACCAACAGTGCCTAGCATAGTGCTGCTTTGATAAGAGGCTCTCAGTAAAATTGTGTTTTTTAAAGGTTTATTTTATTTATGAGAGAGAGAGAGAGAGAATAAAAGAGTGTGCATAAGTTGGGGAGGGGCAGAGAGAGAGAGAGAGAGAGAGACAGAGGATTCCAAGTGGGCTCTGTGCTGACAGCAGAGAACCTGATGCAGGGCTGCAACTCATGAACAGTGAGATCAAGACATGAGTTGAATTCAGATGATTAACCAACTGAGCCACCCAGGCACCCCCTCTGTAAAATTGTTTAATTAGAATTTTATGGGATAATCATATATTAAGGGAAAAAAATGAAATAAGTCACCGTACTAAATGCTCACATTAGCCAGGATTACTGTCTATTAACTCTAAATTTTCTAGTAATTAGCAAGGATTACTGTCCATTCACTCTAAATTTTCTAGTGTAAAATGAATTGCAAATGGTCTACTTTATAATAAACTGTGTCTTTGTTTGATTTGGGAATTGTGGTATCCTTGACCATGACATCTCATTAATGGATTTTAGCTAGATTTAAAAAAAAAAATGAAGTTAGCTGTTGTTTAATCTTTAGCCATGAAACAAGCACAGAAATTCACTTAAGGAAATTTTGAAAACTATCTTTGCTGGAAAGTGAAGATTACCCATGCTTAACAGTATGTGATCTTCTAAATGAAAAATAATCTGGAAAATCAAAGTTTGATACAGTGTCTAAGATCCCATTGTAGTTCTTTTGCTTTAAATCTGCTCTGTGGAACATAGAAATACTACTGCAATGAATTTGCAGTGGCAACTTTAAATTCTTTCAGTTATGTGAGGTTTGTGGCAATAAATGGAGAAACGCTAAACTATGCACTGATACACATCTCTTAAAGGTGGAGAATGCATAAACTCAGATAAGGTGCCTACCTTCATATATGAATAAACTCAATGTCATGAAGTGTGAAGCCATAAAAGACATAAGTTATTCATAAATCAATATGTAAGTGTATCAGCTCTTCATGCCTTTCTGGAAAAAAAGGGTGCATACCCACACACAGACACACACACACACACACACACACCAATAATTCATGTTAGTTGTTTTATAAAATATTTGACAAAGTACATATGTATTAAATGTCCAAACATGAAGGAGGGGATACAAAATAACTATGCTTACATTTCTTTTTTTTAAATTTTTTTTAAAAAATGTTTATTTTGTGAGAGAGACAGTGCCTGCATGAGTGACTGAGGGAAGGGCAGAGAGAGGGAGAGAGAGAATCCCAAGTAAGCTCTGTGCCAAAATCAGTACCAAATGCTTTGGAAGGTACCTGAAAGTTAGAGAAGTAAAATAATGGTATGTGAAAAGATTTCAAAATCGTGATCAAAGTCATTTTTGTAATAATAATTATAATAAGATGTAAGTAATAGTATGATTAAATACATTATTATTGTCATCCCATATTAATAGAGCTTCCTTAGGTCATTGAGATTTCAACTGTGAATATGGATGTCCTGAATGTGACTGAATTCTGGGACCACTCATACATGGAATCACTGGAATTAATGCAAAAATTGCTTGATATTTGCATAGCATCATAAATCAAATGTGTTTCTCCTTGAACTTAGTGCCTGCTTCGATCATCTTATCATTGAATGTAATTAATCTAAACACCTGTGCCAAAAAAAAACCCTAAATTTGCTTTTAAACATTTCAGGATCTCAAGGTTTAAATGAGCAAAATACTCGAAGTATCACAATGTTATTGTCCATTGGTGGGGTGGAGGATGAAGTGAGGAAACATCCAAATCAATAAGAATGCTTAGAAACTGATCCAGTTCTTGGAATTTGTGGCATGGTGTAGGGAAAGAACAGTAAAGTTAGGAAAACTACCTTTGGGCTCTGTTATGGATACCCTATATAACTTTTGGCAAGTCACTCCCCTCTCTTTGTCCTGTATACTAAATAGTGGTTGTCAGCATTAAGTGAGTTGATGTGTGTAAAAAAAAAAAATCTTTGTAAGCTGCAAAGCACTAACTACTTTGAAGATTATATTATCAACAAAACATTATCAAAATATTATTGAAAGAAATTAAAGATTTAAATAAATGAAAAGATATTCCATGTTTATGGTTTGGAAAACTTAATATTTGTAAGAAGGAAGTATACCTCAAATTAATCTGATTCAACATAATTCTTACCAAAATATCATCTGGATTTTGTGCAATAATTGATAAGACGATCCTAAAATTAATATGGAAATACAAGAGGCCCAGAATTCCCAAAACCATCGTGAAAAAGAACAAAGTTGGGGCCAGAGAGAGTTGGGAAGATGGCAGTATAGGAGGATGCTGGGCTAACCTCGTCCTGCTGAGTGCTTAGATTCCACCCACAACTGCCTAAATAACCCAGAAAACTGCCAGAAGATTAGCAAAATGGACTCTCCAGAGCCAAGCATACACAACAGGCCCACGAAAGAGGGTAGGAAGTGCAGAGAGGTGGTGTGTGCTACATGGACTGGTGGGAGGGAGCTAGGGCAGTGGAGGGGCAGCCCACCGGTAATGGCAGAGCCCCCCAAGTCTGGATTGCAAAAGTGGATGTGCCAGACTGCGTGAGATATGACAGCAAGTGGGACTTAACACCTGGAATGTTAACTGTCAACAGCTCTGATCTCGGAGAGTGGGGAGTGTGAGAGGACTCCAGGAGGGAGATTTGTTGAGCTCTGGAAGACAGAGCTCAGCTTGGCTGGGAACAAAGGTGCTGGCAAGCGCATTTCCCTCTCCTATCCCACAGCCAAAATTCCAAAGGGAACCAGTTCCCATCACAAAACTTGCTTGTATCACACAAATGCCCACAAACGCCCAATGTGCTTCTGTGGATCCATCCCTCAGATGGGCCTGCCTCCCTCCCAGTGCTGCAAGGCCCCTCCCACAGGGGAATACCAACTGCAAAGCGAGCTAAGTCTGCCCCTCCTGCCCCTTTGTACCTTGCAGATCTACCACAGCAAATACACCCTTGGCCAGATCCCATTGAAGCAGCACCACAAGCCTGGCAGTGTGCAAGTAGCCCTGACATGAGCCACACCACTCCACAGTGAGTCCTGCCCCTGGGGAAGGGGAAGACAAGGTACACACCAGTTCAACTGTGGCCCCAGCGGTTGGCTGGGGGCAGATATTGGTTGGGTCTGACTGTGGCCCTCCCAACCAACACTATTTACTCCGGACAGCACAGGGGAAGTGCCCTGCAGTTTGGAGCTACCAAAGGGACTACCCAAAATGACCAAACGGAAGAATTCTCCCCAAAAGAAACTCTAGGAAGTAGCAACAGCTAACGAATTGATCAAAAAGGATTTAAGCAATATAATGGAGCAAGAATTTAGAATAATAGTCATAAAATTAATCCCTGGGCTTGAGAAAAGCATAGAGGACAGCAGAGAATCTTGTTACAGAGATCAAGGGACTAAGAAATAGTCATGAGGAGCTAAAAAATGCTATGAATGAGGTGCAAAATAAAATGGAGGCAGCCATAGCACAGATTGAAGAGGCAGAGGAGAGAATAGGTTAATTAGAAGAGAAAATTATGGAAAAAGAGGGAGCTGAGAAGAAGAGAGATAAAAACAATCCAGGAGTAGGAAGGGAGAATTAGAGAACTAAGTGATGACATCAAATGGAACAATATCCGTATCATAGGAATTCCAGAAGAAGAAGAAGACGAAGATGAAGACGAAGACGAAGACGAAGAAGAAGACGAAGAAGAAGAAGAAGAAGAAAAAGAAAGGGGCTGAAGGTGTACTTGAACAAATCATAGCTGAGAAGTTCCCTGATCTGGGGAAGGAAACAGGCATTGAAATCAAAGAGGCACAGAGAACTCCCTTCAGACATAACTTGAATCGATCTTCTGCATGACATATCACAGTGAAACTGGCAAAATACAAGGATAAAGATAATTCTGAAAGCAGATAGCGATAAACAGGCTCTAACATAGACAGGTTGACATGGAAGTGGCAGATCTATCTACTGAAACTTGGCAGGCCAGAAAAGAATGGCAGGAAATCTTCAATGTGATGAACAGAAAAAAATATGCAGCCAAAAATCTTTATCCAGCAAGTCTGTCATTCAGAATAGAAGGAGAGATAAAGGTTTTCCCAAACAAAAAAAAAAACTAAAGGAATTCATCACCATTAAACCAGCCCTACAAGAGATCCTCAGGGGGATTCTGTGAGTGAAATATTGCAAGGACCACAATATACCAGAGACATCCCTACAAGCATGAAACCTACAGACATCACAATGACTATAAACCCATATCTTTCAAAAATAACACTGAATGTAAATGGACTAAATGATCCAACCAAAAGACATAGGGTATCAGAATGGATAAAAATACAAGACCCATCTATTTGCTGTCTACAAGAGACTCATTTTAGACATGAGGACACCTTCAGATTGAAAGTGAGGGGATGAAGAACTATCATGCTACTGGAAGTCAAAAGAAAGGTAGAGTAGCCATCCTTATATCAGACAAACTAGACTTTAGATTAAAGGCTGTAGCAAGAGATGAAGAAGGGCATTATATAATAATTACAGGGTCTATCCATCAGGAAGAGCTAACAATTATAAATGTCTTTGCACTGAATATGGGAGCCACCAAATATATAAAACAAATATCACAAATATAAGCAACCTTATTGATAAGAATGGCGTAATTGCAGGAAACTTTAATACTCCACTAACAACAATGAATAGATCATCTAGACACAGGATCAATAAAGAAACAAGGGCCCTGAATGATACATTGGATCAGATGGATTTGACAGATATATTTAGAAGTCTGCATCCCAAAGCAACAGTATATCCTTTCTTCTCGAGAGCACATGGGACATTGTCCCAGATATATCACATACTGGGTCACAAAACAGCCCTTCATAAGTATAAAGAATTGAGATCATACCATGGATACTTTCAGACCACAATGTTATGAAGGTTGAAATCCACCACAGGAAAAAGTCTGGAAAACCTCCAAAAGCATGGAGGTTAAAGAACACCCTACTAAAGAATGAATGGGTCAACTAGGCAATTAGAGAAAAAATTTGAAAATATATAGAAACAAATGAAAATGAAAAGACAACAATCCAAATGCTTTGGGATGCAGTGAAGGCAGTCCTGAGAGGAAAATACATTGCAATCCAGGCCTATCTCAAGAAACAAGAAAAATCCCAAATATAAAATCTAACAGCACACCTAAAGGAAATAGAAGCAGAGCAGCAAAGACACCCCAAACCCAGCAGAAGAAGAGAAATAATAAAGATCAGATCAGAAAAAAAAAATATAGAATCTAAGAAAATAGTAGATCAGATCAATATAAACAAGAGTTGGTTTTTTGAAAAAAGTTGATAAACCTCTAGCCCGGCTTCTCAAAAAGAAAAGGGACAGGACCCAAATAGATAAAATCACAAATGAAAATTAATTTATTACAACCAGTTCTGCAGAAATACAAGCAATTATCAGGGAATATTATGAAAAATTATACATCAACAAACTGGACAACCTGGAAGAAATGGACAAATTCCTAAGCACCCTCACAGTTTCAGAACTCACACAGGAAGAAACAGAAAATGAAAAATCCCATAACCAGTGAAGAAATTGAATCAGTTATCAAAAATCTCCCAAAAAATAAGAGTCCAAGACCAGATGGCTTCCTTGGGGAATTCTACCAGACATTTAAAGCAGACTTAATACCTATCCTTCTCAAGCATCTACAAAAAATAGATAAGGAAGGAAAACTTCCAGATTCATTATTTGAAGCCAACATTACTTTGATTCCCAAATCAGAGACCCAGCAAAAAAAAAAAAAAAAGAGAGAACTACAGGCTAATATCCCTGATGAATATGGATGCAAAAATTCTCAACAAGATCCTAGCAAAACGAATTCAACAGCATATAAAAATAATTATTCACCATGATCAAGTGGGATTCATTCTTGGGCTGCAGGGCTGGTTCAATATTCACAAATCAATCAATGAGATACATCACATTAATAAAAGAAAATACAAGAACCATATTATCCTGTCAATCGATGCAGAAAAAGCATTTGACAAAATTCAGCATCTCTTCTTAATAAAAACCCTCAAGAAAGTCTGGATAGACGGAACATACTTAAACATCATCAAAGCCATTTATGAAAAGCTCACATCTAATATAATTCTCAATGGGGAAAAACTGAGAGCTTTTTTCCTGAGATCAGGAACACGACAGGGATGCCCACTCTCACCGCTGTTGTTTAACATAGTGTTGGAAGTTCTAGCATCAGCACTCAGACAACAAAAGGAAATCAAAGCCATCAAAATTGGCAAAGATGAAGTAAGCTTTCACTTTTTGCAGATGACTTGATACCATACATGGAAAACCCGATAGACTCCACCAAAAGTCTCCTAGAACTGATACATGAATTCAGCAAAGTGGCATGGTACAAAATCAATGTACATAAATAAGTTGCATTTTTATACACCAATAATGAAGGAACAGAAAGAGAAATAAAGAAACATCCCATTCACAATTGCATGGAGAACCATAAAATACCTAGGAATAAATCTAACCAAAGATGGAAAAGACCTGTATGCTGAAAACTATAGAAAGCTTATGAAGGAAATTGAAGAAGATACCAAGAAATGAAATAACATTCTGTGCTCTTGGATTGAAAGAATAAATATTGTTGAAATGCCAATACTACCCAAAGCAATCTACATATTCAATGCAATCCCAATCAAAATTGCACCAGCATTCTTCTCAAAGCTAGAACAAGCAATCCTAAAATTTGTATGGAACCAGAAAAGATCCCAAATCGCCAAAGTAATATTGAAGAAAAAGATGAAAGTGGGAGACATCACAATCCCAGACTTTAGCCTCTACTACAAAGCTTTAATCATCAAGACAGCATGGTATTGGCACAAAAGCAGACACATAGACCAATGGAATAGAATAGAGACTCCAGAATTGGACCCACAAAAGTATGGCCAACTAATCTTTGACAAAGCAGGAAAGAATATCCAATGGAAAAAAATGACAGTCTCTTTAAAAATGGTGCTGGGAGAACTGGACAGCAACATGCAGAAGAATGAAACTAGACCACTTTCTTACACCATTAACAAAAATAAACTCAAAATGGATAAAGGACCTGAATGTGAGACATGAAACCATTAAAACCCTAGAGGAGAAAGCAGGAAAAAACCTCTCTGATCTCAGCCCCAGAAATTTCTTACTTGACACATCTTCAAGGGCAAGGGAATTAAAAGCACAATTCCTCATAAAGGAATTGGGACCTCATAAAGACAAAAAGCTTCTGCACTACAAAGCAAACAATCAACAAATCTAAAAGGCAACAAACGGAATGGGAAAAATATTTACAAATAACATATAGACAAAGGGCTAGTATCCAAAATCCAAAAAGAACTCACCAGACTCCACACCTGAAAAACAAATGATCCAGTGAAGAAATGGGTAGAAGACATGAATAGACACTTCTCTAAAGAAGACATCCAGATGGCCAACAGGTACAGGAAAAGATGCTCAACGTCACTCTTCATCAGGGAAATACAAACCAAAACCACACTGAGATATCACCTCCTCCCAGAGTGGCTAAAATGAACAAGTCAGGAGACTACAGATGCTGGAGAGGATGTGGAGAAACGGGAACCCTCTTGCACTGTTGGTGGGAATGCAAACTGCTGCAGCCACTCTGGAAAACAGTGTGGAGGTTCCTCAAACAATTAAAAATAGATCTACCTTATGACCCAGCAATAGCACTGCTAGGAATTTACCCAAGGGTTACAGGAGTGTTGATGCATAGGGGCACTTATACCCCAATGTTTATAGCAGCACTTTCAACAATAGCTAAATTATGGAAAGAGCCTAAATGTCCATCAACTGATGAATGGATAAAGAAATTGTGATTTATATACACAATCGAATATTACTTGGCAATGAGAATGAAATATGGCCTTTTGTAGCAACGTGGATGGAACTGGAGAGTGTTATGCTGAGTGAAGTAAGTCATACAGAGAAAGATAGATACCATGTGTTTTCACTCTTTTGTGTATCCTGAGAAACTTAACAGAAAACCATGGGGGAGGGGAAGGAAAAAAAAACGGGAGGGAGACAGCCAAACCATAAGAGACTCTTAGAAACTGAGAATAAACTGAAGGTTGCTGGGGGGTGGGAGGGAGGGGAAAGTGGGTGAGAGCATTGAGGAGAGCACCTGTTGGGATGAGCACTGGATGTTGTATGGAAATGAATTTGACAATAAATTTCATATAAAGAAAAGAACAAAGTTGGAGGATTCAAGCTTTTCAAATTTAAAATTTACTGCAAAGCACAATAATAAAACCTGTGTGTTAGTGGTGTAAGGATAGACATATACGTCAGAAGAATACTATTTAGAGTCCAGAAATAGACCCTTAGTTTTATGGTCAATTGATTAAGACATAGGCATTCAACGGGGGAAAGAATAATCTTTTCAAAAAATGTTGTTGGTATAACTATATCTATATGCAAATAATGAAGTTACGATCGTCATGCAGAGCAATTAACTCAAAATGGATAAAAGGCCTAAATATAAATGAAAAAAGTATAAAATTATTAGAAGAAAGAACAGGCGTAAATCTTCTCGTTCCTGAGGTATGTAATAATTTCTTAGATAAGGTACAAAAAGTACAAGTGACTAAAAAAACAAAAAGAAAAATCAAGCTTCCTCAAAATTGAAACTTCTGTAGTTTGAAGGATAACAAGAAAGGAAAAAAACAATCTACAGAATAGAGTAGGAGAAAATATTTGTAAAACATATTTTTTGACATAAAACTTGTATCCCAAATGTGTAAATATCTCCTACAACACAATTTAGAAAAAACAATTGCATAAGATTTCTCTAAGAAAGATATACAAATGACCTGTAAACACATGAGAAGAGATACCATCATTATTCATAAGGGAAATACAAAACTAAACCTCACTGAAATACTATTTTACACACTAGGATGTCTCTAGAGCATCAAAAAGACAAACAGAGTTGAGTGTTTATGAGAATGGAAAGGGATCAGAAGTGTAATAACACTACAGTCAGTAATGCAAAAATGCTACAGGCACTTTGGTAAATAGTCTTGCAGTTGTTCAAACAGTTAAATATAGCATAACCCATATGACCCAGGAATTCCCTCTTTATGTATATAACTAAGGGAATTGAAATAGTATATCCACACTAAATCTTGTAAACAAATATTCATAACAGTAATATTCATAATAGCCCAAGAGTGAAACCAACCCAAATGTCTATCAACTGTTAAGTGCATAAACAAAATGTGGTACATCCCTGCAAAGTGATATTATTCAACCAGAGACAGGGATGAGGTACTGATGCATGTTACAGCCTGAATGAAAATTGTTAAGTGAAAGTAGCCAGTTAAAAAATATTGCATATTATGTGATATCATTTATATTAAATGTCCAGAAAAGGAAAATTCATAGAGATATTAAGTAGATTAGTGTTTGCCAGAGGTAGTGGGGAGTGGGTAAATGAGATTGATTGTTTATTGGTATGGAGTTTCTTTTTATGTGATGGAAATGTTCTGGAAGTAGAATAGTGATAATAGCTGCATAGCCTTGCAAATATACTAAAAATCACTGAACTATATCTTTAAAAAGGTGAATTCCATTGTATATTAATTATATGTAAATATATATTTTAAAGAATGACAGTGACTTCTTTTGAACAGTGTGCAGCAGCAAATCACTTAACTCACAAGGCAGAACTGCTACAGAAGTAAATCAAAAAATTATCTTTTCCTGTGCTGGGAGTGGGAGCCACAATAGTTCTGCATTATTTTCCTCAGCCATACACTTGTCCACACTAGTACATAGCTATTTAGATAAGAGCTATCTTATTTTAGATTTTAGAATTGGAGTCAATAGAAACGTGGAAATGTATTTGTTTTGCCTCTTATTCCCTTACCACTTTTACCTCATTTTTAACTAAGTGATACCACACATTTTCTAAAAGGCTGTTCCTGAGTATAATCCCTTATTAATTTACATGCCACACAAGATAATAAGCCTCATTTATTTATAGTAACATTTGGCTTTCACTACGATCTAAATTAGCAAGCTTGTCCATCCATTTTATTCACTGACCATGATTCTAAATAACTTCTAGTTATTTTCAGAAATCAAAGCATAATGAGTATTTGACCCATTAATCATATTAGAGATATTTTACCTAAATGCTGAGAGTAATTCCAAAGAAATGTGAACTTCAAAAATATGTTTTATCCTAGGGTAAATACTTGGAAGACATAAAGTTGATGTGGATGTATAGAATGTAAAGATCATCTCATGACTATAGAGACTTCATACTTATAAAAGCCAAATCATCTTCCATATCATTTTTTCTTTAATAGAAAATATTGGTAAAATATACTTCCAAATTCTTTGAAAGTTAATAAGCTACCAATTGCAAAAAGGAGAGTAATGTTCAATAATACCTCGGTATAGAGATGACTCAGTTATTGTTATACCGGCAGCATTCATTGTTCATCGAAGCACCTACCAGGGACAGTGTGTACTCAACAAGTCAATCATCCATAATTTCAGATGATAAGGGCAAACAAAAATCAGTCATCTAATGAAGAAAACGTTTTTGTGGTTCTACGTTACCAAGACTGGTTTCAATTACCTACAGACTCCTCGTTTCTCTACATTCTTTGTATAGATTAGCTATTGGAGCATTGAAATTCAAATATTGTTCCTTGATTTGTTTCTCAAAGTAGGAATTGAAACATGTAATAGAAAGAACAAGAGACCGAGAGGTAACTGACCAACTTTCTCCAGATTATAGTCAATTTGTTCAGATAATATGTATTTTCTTCTGTGTCATCAATCACACTTTATTTCATTTTTTTTTCCATTTTAAGAAGGAAAATTTCTAGGTCAAGTTTCCAAGACTCCATGAGCACATTATTTAACTTTAAAAACCATCAATGTTTTGCATTTTTGTTTAACCTAATTCCTAACGCTTTTAAAAATCTAGACTACTTTTAAATTATTTCAAATATGATGTTATTTATTCCTTATATACTTCCATTTATTTTCCAGAAAAAATAAAGGCATTTGCATTTAAAATACCATCATCATACCTAAAAGGTTAACAATATGTCATTAGTTACTATTTCAAATGCAGTCCTATCCAAATTGCTCTGAATGTCTAAAAGTAATTTTTTTTCCATTTGTATATTGGAATCAGAATCCAAAATAATTCTACTCATTGTTTTTCAAAATCATGTCTCTTAATTATCTTTAATTCCTTTTATTCTAAAATAGTCCTCTTCCTTTCCACATCCAATTTTTGCACTTATGGTTGCCACTATTTTATTTATTTTTTTAATAAATTATTTTAATGTTTATTTTCGAGACAGAGAGAGACAGAGCATGAACGGGGAAGGGTCAGAGAGAGAGGGAGACACAGAATCTGAAGCAGGCTCCAGGCTCTGAGCTGTCAGCACAGAGCCCGACGTGGGGCTGGAACTCACGGACAGTGAGATCATGACCTGAGCTGAAGTCGGATGCTTAATCGACTGAGCCACCCAGGCGCCCTGGTTGCCACTATTTTAACCATACACTTTTAGTCTGAGAATGTAAATTGTCAATTTACATTTTTTCTGAATTAATCATTATGATTTACCTGGGATTACCATACATACATTCATTATACCAGGAATATTTATGGTGCTGGATATTCACTGATGAAAGTGGAAGATATAGTCCAGAACCATGTCATGAAGTTTGCAAACAATAAACAAATAGTTGTATAAGATAGTGTCAGTTGTGATAGGCTATGTGACAAAAAATAAAGTATAATAAGGAGATAGAGTTGGGTAGAGTAATGGAGCTATTTTAGGTAAGGTGATCAGAGAACATCCTTATAAAGTAGCCACTTATTTAGAGAGTAGAATATACAATGATAGGCTGACTGAGTTGAAAGTCACATTAAAGGTCACATAGTCCAATTTCTGGACTGGATGATTCGTAAAATATGCTTATTTTAAGGATTTTACTAACCAGGTATTTTTAAGGGTTTTATGGTGGTTGTGAGGCTGTATGCAGATGTGTATGTACATACACATACATTTTGACCACATGTTTGACCTAAACTTTGGAATAAATAAAACCAAAGAATTTGGGAATGCATATGAACCCACTTTATTTTTCAAAATAACTTGTGGAATTAAGGACAGGAGTTTTATTATTTAGATTACCTAAATTTCCAAATAGATATTCATATATATACAACTACATATAAATAAAACTATATATAACTATGTAACTATGCAATTATATATTTATAATTGTATGTATATATACATACATATTTATATATATACAATTGTATATATGTATACGTGTAAATATAGAATCGTTTTTTCTGTTGTGGTGTCAGTGCAGGAAGTAACTAAGAGCATTCAATGAAGGTGATGACAGGAAGTGACTTATGTGGCTAAGGCACCTGAAAATTTTCAGAAAATTCAATGCTGATTGAATGTGTAGTAAAGATTACTTAAAACGTATCTTTAAATCTGTCATCTGGTTTGAGATTCTACTGCACAGAGATAGTGATGGATAACATAAAGAAAGCAAGTACAGCATCTGAGAAAGATTTGTAACATTATGACTACATCAAAGTTCACTTACTTGTCAAAAGACATTACATTTGATGGTAAATAGTAGTTGCCTGGTTATCCAATCCCTGGACATACATATTTCTAGTAAATTCAGTGTTATTGAAATATATATGTACTCTGAGAAAAATTCAAAATCAATAGTTTGAATAAGTTAAATGCCACAGAGCAACAATCATTTCATATGGTTTATCAATAAATTCTAAAGAAGGAAAATGAAGATGTTGGTAGGGGACTGCAGTTTCATGTGTACTTCTTTATTGAAAAATGGTCATACTTCTGTGTAAGGGTGCAAATCAAGTGAAGATAAAAGGAGACACATTTGCCCAATATTGCTTAAAGATCAGTCAAAAGAGGTGAACTATATAATTATTAACATAAATAAAGTAGACTGAATTTTATCCTCTCATCTTTCCTTTCACCTAAATGAAATAAACTATTTTAGTGCTCTATCATAAAATTGCTTCCCAGCATTTTCCTCATATTCTTCCATTAAATTTGAATTATGTAAGGTAATGTTTACTCATAATTTTCATGCTTACTTATACTGTGGGTTCTAGAAACAATAAAAACAAATAATAGGACATTTTTTGTTTGGTACATACTCACCCTTCACATATTTTGAACAGGTATAGGTTTCTATTCTTAGCCAATTACCTCATATCTCCATATCTAGATTTTCCAGTTGCTCTTGTAGAGATACTGATCCTTATATTGAGTGTTTCTTGAATGTGGAAAACGACATAATACCATAAAACACTTTTTGATGACACATTCACATTGGAAAAAGAAAAAAAAAGAATAAAATTAAGCCCGAGAAGAATCATTAAGGACCCATGTACTCTATCAGATAATTATCTGTAAACTAAGAAATGTATGTGCTTCTTCTGTCTTTGGTATTAAGTGAGATAATCATGCCAGTCTTTCTCATTACTTAGACATATTATGTCATTTTAAGCAAATAATTACACTTCAACTCTTACCCAATCTCTTAAATATAAATTAACTCTGAACTGAATATTTATAAATATCATTCTTAAAATTTCTCAGTTCCAAATAAAATGGAGGTGAAGCTAAGGTAGAAAGTGTGAATTCAATTATAGTGAAGTCTTACATACTCAAAGTTTATCACATGTTAAAAGTAAACTACTGAGATATTCAGAGCCGTAACTCTTAATGGGGGGGATTATAACATAATACCTGATTTTGTTATTCTTTTTTCCTCATACTCCTCCTTAATCTTTTGAAAATATAAAATTTCAGAAAGAGGGGAATGTGGTAGAGTAGGAGTACGTTAAGCTGGCCTTGTTCTGGGTACTGCTAGATAGTACTCAGTATCTATCATTATAAGCAATTTTATGATAGAGCATTAAAATAGTTTATTTCATTTAGGTGAAAGAAAAGATGAGAGGATAAAATATATAGTGTAAGTAACCCAGAAAAAATGACCTAAAGACTGGAAGAATGAACTCCATGACCGAAAGTATATAAGAGGTCACACTGAAGAATGTAGGAGGGCAGATGTGATTTAAGACATATAGGGACTGTGGCCATCCGTAGACAGGAGGGACAAAGGAGCATGGTGAAGGGTAAGTCACAGTAAGGCACTTAAGTGAAACAGATGTAAGTAAGATACCTAATAGAGAATTTAAAGTAATGGGCATAAAGACACTCACTGGACTTGAGAAAATAGTGGAGATGATCAGTGAGAACCTTAACAAAGAGATAGAAAAGAACCAATTATAAATAAAGAACACAATAAATGAAATTAAAAATACACTTGATGGCATAAATAGCAGACTAAATGGAGCAGATGAACAAATTAATGACCCGGAAGACAGAGTAATGAAAATTAACCAAACAGCAAATGAGAGGAAAACGATTAGGCAAATTGAGAATAGTCTTGGGAAACTCAGTGACTCCGTCAAATGTAACAAAATTCAGATAATAGGAATCCCAGAAAAAGAGAGAGAATAAAGGATGCAGAAAATGTATTTGAAGAAATAATAGCTGAAAACTTTCTGAAGCTGGGAAAGGAAACAGATATCCAGATCCAGGAGGCACAGAGATTCCCCCCAACAAAATCAACCCAAAGAGGTCCACACCAAATCATATAATAATTAAAATGGCAGAAAGTAGTGATATACCAAAATAAATAAATAAATAAATAAATAAATAAATAAATAAATAAATAGTAAAAAAAAAAAAAGGCAAGAAAAAAGAAGACAGTTATGTATAAAGAAACCCCATAAGGTCATCAGCCAATATTTCAGCAGAAACTTGGCAGGCTACATGGGAGTAGCATAATACATTCAAGGTACTTAAAGGGGAAAATACGCATCCAAGAATACTCTATCCAGAAAGGCTATCATTCAGAATAGGAGAGATAAAGAGTTTCTCAAACAAAAACAAAAGGAGTTTATCAAAACTAAACCAGCCTTACAAGAAATACTGAAGGGGACACTTTGAGTGGATAAATGAGAGTTTGGAAAATAAGTGCATTGGTAAAAATCAATCAAGGGATTCACAAAATAAAAGAATGTAAAATATAACACCATACACCTAAATGTGGGTGGGAGAGTAAAAAGGCTTAAACAACCATCAACAACTTAATAAAGACTGTTATATGTAGACGATAATATATATGAATCTAATGTTAAAGTAGAAGATAATATATATGAATCTAATGTTAACCAGAAATCAAAAGCCAGTAACAGATAAGCAAAGGATTAAAGAGAAATAAACGTAAGACATAACACACACACACACACAAAAACCCAGCAAACCATGAAAGACAACAAGAGAAGAAAGGATAAAAGAAAAACTACCATAACCCCCCCCCACAAAACAAGTAACAAAATGACAATAAATACATATCTATCAGTAATTACTTTGAAGGTAAATGGACTAAACACTCAAAACTGTCTTTATTACATTGGATATTCATTCCTGCTTTGTCAAAGATTAGTTGGCCATACGTTTGTGGGTCCATTTCTGGGTTCTCTATTCTGTTCCATTGATCTGAGTGTCTGTTCTTGTGCCAGTACCATACTGTCTTGATGATTATAGCTTTGTAGTGTAGCTTGAAGTCTGGGATTGTGATGCCTCCTGCTTTGGTTTTCTTTTTCAAGATTGCTTTGGATATTCATGGTCATTTCTGGTTCCATAGAAATTTTAGGATTATTTGTTCTAGCTCTGTGAAGAATTCTGGTGTTACTTTGATAAGGATTACGTTGAATATGTAGATTGCTTTGGGTAGTACCGACATTTTAACAATATTTGTTCTTCCTATTCAGGAGCATGGAATCTTTTTCCATTTATTTGTGTCTTCTTCAATTTCTTTCATAAGATATTTATAGTTTTGAGTGTATGGATTTTTCACCTCTTTAGTTAGATTTATTCCTAGGTATTTTATGGTTTTTGGTACAACTGTAAATGGGATCGATTCCTTGATTTCTCTGTCACTTCATTGTGTATCGGAAAGCAATCAATTTCTGTGCATCAATTTTATATCCTGCAACTGTGCTGAATTCATGAATCAATTCTAGCAGTTTTTTCGTGGAATCTTTTGGGTTTTCCATATAGAGTATCAAGTCATTTGCAAAGAGTGAGAGTTTGACCTCTTCCTGGCTGATTTGGATGCCTTTTATTTCTTTGTGTTGTCTGCATGCAGAGGCTAAGACTTCCAATACTATGTTGAACAACAGTGGTGAGAGTGGACATCACTGTCTTGTTCCTGACCTTAGGGGGAAAGCTCTCAGTTTTTCCCCATTGAGGATGATATTACGGTTGGGTCATTCATATATGGTTTTTATGATCTCGAGGTATGATCCTTCTATCCCTACTTTCTTGAGGGTTTTTATCAAGAAAGGATGCTGTATTTTGTGAAATGCTTTCTCAGCATCTATTGAGAGGATCACATGGTTCTTGTCCTTTCTTTTATTGATGTGATGAATCATGTTAATTGTTTTGCGGATATTGAACCAGCCCTCTATCCCAGGTATAAATCCCTCTTGGTCATGGTGAATTACTTTTTTAATGTATTGTTGGATCCAGTTGGCTAATATCTTGTTGAGGATTTTTGCATCCATGTTCATCAGGGAAATTGGTCTATAGTTCTCCTTTTTGGTGGGTTTCTATCTGGTTTTGGAAACAAGGTAATGCTGGCTTCATAGAAAGAGTTTGGAAGTTTTCCTTCCATTTCTATTTTTTTGGAACAGTTTTAAGAGAATAGGTGTTAACTCTTCCTTAAATGTCTGGAAGAATTCCCCTGGAAAGCCATCTGGCCCTGGACTCCTGTTTTTTGGAAGATTTTTTATTACTAATTCGATTTCCTTACTGGTTATGGGTCCGATCAAATTTTCTATTTCTTCCTGTTTCAGTTCGGGTAGTGTATATGTTTCTAGGAATTTGTCCATTTCTTCCAGATTGCCCATTTTATTGCATATAATTGCTCATAATATTCTCTTAGCATTGTTTTTATTTCTGTTGTGTTGGTTGTGATCTCTCCTCTTTCATTCTTGATTTTACTTATTTGGGTCCTTTTTCTTCTTGATCAAACTGGCCAGTGGTTTATCAATTTTGTTAATTCTTTCAAAGAACCAGCTTCTGGTTTCATTGATCTGTTCTACTGTTGTTTTGGTTTCAATAGCATTAATATCTGCTTTGATCTTTATTATTTCCTGTCTTCTGATGGTTTTGGGTTTTATTTGCTGTTCTTTTTCCAGCTCCTTAAGGCATATGGATAGGTTGTTTACCTGAGATCTTTCTTCCTTCTTTAGGAAGGCCTGGATTGCTATATACTTTCCTCTTATGACAGCCTTTGCTGCATTCCAGAGGTCTTGGGATGTGGTGGTATCATTTTCATTGACTTCCATATACTTTTTAATTTCCTCTTTAACTGCTTGGTTAGCCCATTCATTCTTTAGTACGACGTTCTTCAGTCTTCAAGTATTTGTTACCTTTCCACATTTTTTCTTGTGGTTGATTTCGAGTTTCATAGTGTTGAGGTCTGAAAATAGGCACGGTAGGATCTCAATGTTTTTTTATTTGCTTAGGGCTCATTTGTTTCCCAGTACATTGTCCATTCCGGAGAACGTTCCATGTGCACTGGAGAAAAATGTATATTTTGCTGCTTTAGGATGAAATGTTCTGAATATATCTGTTAAGTCCATCTGGTCCAATGTGTCTTTCATTGCCATTGTTTCCTTGTTGATTTTTTGATTAGATGATCTGTCCATTGCTGTGAGTGGGGTGTTGATGTCTCCTACTATTGTGGTATTACTATCGATGAGTTTCTTTATGTTTGTGATTAATTGATTTATATATTTGGGTGCTCTCACATTTGGCACATAAATGTTTACAATTGTTAAGTATTCTTGGTGGATAGACCCCTTGATTATGATATAATGCCCTTCTGCATCTCTTGATACAGTCTGATATAAGTATGGCTACTCTGGCTTTCTTTTGTTGACCATTAGAATGATAGATGGTTCTCCATCCCCTGGTTTTCAATCTGAAGGTGTCTTTAGGTCTAAAGTGGGTCTCTTGTAAACAGCATATAGATGGATCTTTATCCATTCTGTTACCCTATGCCCTTTGATTGGAGTATTGAGTCCATTGACGTTTAGAGTGAGTACTGAAAGATACGAATTTATTGCCATTATGATGTTTGTAGAGTTGGAGTTTCTGGTCCTTTCTTATCTTTTGTTGCTTTTGATATATATATATATATGTATATATATACGTATATATATGTATATGTGTATATACATATTATATATATATATATATATATATATATATATATATATATAATCTTTTCTCCCCTCAGAGAGTTCCCCTTCAAATTTCTTGCAAGACTGGTTTAGTGGTCACATACTCCTTTAATTTTTGTTTGTCTGGGAAACTTTTTATCTCTCCTTCTATTTTGAATGACAGCCTTGCTGGATAAAGAATTCTTGGATGCATATTTTTTTGATTCAGCACACTGAATATATCTGCCACTCTTTTCTGTCCTGCCAAGTTTCTGTGGATAGGTCTGCTGCAAACCTGATCTGTCTTCCCTTGTAGGTTAGGAACTTTCTTTCCCTTGCTGCTTTCATGATTCTCTCCTTGCCTGAGTATTTTTTGAATTTGACTATGATATGCATTGTTGATGGTAGGTTTTTGTTGAATCTAATGGGGGCCCTCTGTGCTTCCTGGATTTTGAGGTCTGTGTCTTTCCACAGGTTAGGAAAGTTTTCTGGTATGATTTGCTCACATAACACTTCTACCCTTATTTCTCTCTCTTCCTCTTCTGGGACCCCTATGATTCTGATGTCGTTCCTTTTTAATGAGTCACTGATTTCTCTAATTCTTAAACCGTGCTCTTTTGCCTTAATCTCCCTCTTTTTTTCTGCTTCATTATTCTCTATAACTTTGTCCTCTATATCGCTGATTCTCTGTTCTGCCTCGTCCATCCTTGCAGCCAATGCATCCATCTGTGATTGCAGCTCAGTTATAGCATTTTTAATTTCATTCTGGCTATTTTTACTTCCTTTATCTCTGCAGAAAAGGATTCTAATCTATTTTCAACTCCAGCTAGTATTCTTATTATCATGATTCTAAATTCTGGTTCAGACATCCTGCTTGTAACTGTGTTGGTTAAATCCCTGGCTGTCGTTTCTTCATGTTCTTTCTTTTGGGGTGAATTCCTTCGTTTTGTCATTTTGAAGGGAGAAAAGGAATTAATGAGGTAGAAAAATTGAAATTAAAAAATTAAAATTAAAAAAATATTAAAATTAAAAATTAAACACACACACATACAAAAATTGAATAGATGATGCTAGATCCTAGGTGTGTTTTTGTCTGTGTGTTGAAAGTGGTTTGACAGATTAGAGAAATGAAAAAAAAAGGGGGTAGGGGAAGGGAATCATTTGAGAATTTGAAAAAATGAAAACACTAAAGTAGACTAAAATAAGATGATGTGGGTAAAATAGAATTTAAAAAATATACAAAAAAGTAGGGAATAGAGCAGAAAAAATAAAAAAAATATTTTAACTAGAATTTTTTTCGTTTACTATATTTAAGAAAGAAGAAATGAAAAAGAGAAAAAGATACAAAAAGAAAAAAAGAAAAGAAAAGAAAGAAAGAAATCCTTTGAAAATTTGAAAAAGTGATGGAATGGAATAAAATGATGGGAGTAAGATAGAATTTGAAAAAGTTTACATAAAAGCAAAAAAATATATAGTAATAAAAATTAAATAAAATATTTTTAAGAGAAATTGAAAGTAAAAATGAAGTTTTTCTCTTTCTGCATTCAAGAAAAAGAAAAGAAATGAAAAAGAAGAAAGAAAAAGAAAGAAAAAACGGATATTGTTTGAAATTTGAAAAGGTGAGTACATTGAAGTAGACTAAAATAAAATGAAGGAAGTAAAGTAGAATTTTGAAAAATTTACACAAAAGTAAAAAATATAGTTATAAAAATTAAAGGCAGATATTTTTAATAAAAATTGTTAATAAAAATGAGTTTTTTCTCTTTCTGTATTCAAGAAAAAGAAAAGAATTGTAAAAGAGAAAAAGGAAAGAGAAAAAATTTGAATAAATGAACGTGCTAACAGATTGAAGTAGGACTGAAATTGCTTCATTTTCCCCAAGAGATCAGTCCATGTAGCTCTTTATAGTCCATAAATTAAGCCGGTGGTGAGGTTTGTGTTCTTGAAGAGCAAATTTGGCCCAGTTGGGCGGAGCTCGGTGTAACAGCTCCGCTCTCCACTAGATGGTGCTATTACCCTACTGGGGTGGATTGTTGTGGTGCTAGTACGTGCGCATGCACATGCACGGCAGTGGTGAAAATGGCTTTGCCCAGCTACCCAGTCTGTTCTCCCAGATCAACAATCGCACACTGGTCCTCCGTCTTCAGTTCTCATCCACTCCCCACTTTTCTACTCTCTGTGACCAGGCCCCAGGCAGTACCTCTCTCCCAAGTTTTGCCTCAGATGTGGCTGTTTTCCCTGGCCCCTTACTTCCAAAGGACTGTGGCTTTGACCCATTCTGCCCCTCTGCAGGAGGGTCTCACCGAGCAATGGCCGAATGTCGGCTGCACCCAGGAACGCCCGCTGGACCCTGTTGTTGCTGGTGCCCTGAGACTGCGGCCAGGTACCATCCTGCCCCAGAAAAAGTTCATGAGACAGTGTAGCAGCAGTGTTTCAGGGATTATGGAAAATCACAACACACATCTAACACCAGGCTTCACCCTCAACAACCTTGCCCTAGCACAAGCGAATGTGGCTGCCTTCTGGGGTCTTCTGGGACCAGGTGCCTTCATCGGTCTCTACCAAATGTCCTTCCAGCAGTGGAACCGCTTTTCCCTGTGTGGCCCAAGAACCTCCTGGACTCCACTCTGTTCCTGGGGATTCACCTTTCCCACCAGAGCACCACTAGGTATCAAGTTGCCTAGTTGCAGCCTTTGCGCTCCCCTTGTTTACAGTCCTAATGGAATTTAAACCCTCTCCTTTCTCCTTTCCCCTTCCCCCTTTCTCCTTTCTCCCTTTTTAGTTTAGCCCTTGTGGCTGTTTCCAATTTTCCACTTTCTCTCCAGCTGCTTTTGGGTAGGGATGCTTTTCCCATATGCTCCCCTTCTCCCCAGTGTCCATCCTCTCTGCCTGGAAAAGTGTTCCCTACCTTTTGAGGCTTCTTGCTCCCCAAGTTCAGCTCTTCGTGTCACGTACCTGCTGAATTCTGTGGTTCAGGTTGTGCAGATTGATGTGTTAATCTTCCAATCAGTTTTCTATGTGTGTAGGATGGTTTAGTGTTGGTCTGGCTGTATTTCATGGAAGCAAGACACACAGAAAGCTTCCATGCTGTTCTGCCATCTTGGCTGCTCCTGGTAAATGTTAAAGTATAGCTTCCCTTGGAGCCCAGAAACAGGGTCCAAAAGCATTAAAAGTTGAAAATTTCTTTTAGCACTCTTAAGGAGGATGAATTTGAGTGGTGGAAGTGATTATACAAGAGGTCCCTCAGAGTGACATTTAATCACACCATTAAAGTGTCATGGTTAGCCAGCATACTTGGAGGTTATGGTGGTACTTTTTAAATTAGCTCAGATTTGTGTTTAACTAAAATTTAACTAAAATCTTGTTTTACTTGAAAACTTATAAAAAGGCATTAACATATTTCTTAGGTTACTCAAGATAGTCTGGTGACTATGACTGAATTGTTGCTGATTTTTCAAGACCTTGGAGTCATTATTCTAAGCATCAGTTTCCAGGGAAAACTGCAAGTAGCAGATGCTAGAAACAAGTAAGCCAACTCTGTTGTGTACTGAGTCCAAAATATAAACTGAAAGGTAGTTGCTCTTTCTTTTGTTATTACTAAATCATTGATGTCAGATGTGTTGTTTTTGTGTTTTCCTCAAATATAATTTTATTATACCTGCAATAGTGTAGTTTTGTATTATAACCTTATTTCTCAGGTGCAATTTTATGACAGCTGATCCTAATAGTGATTTTAGGCTTCATATATTTTATTTATAAGTTTTACATTTCTTAAATATCTTGTAAGACTGCCAATGACAAAAATATAGCCACATAGTGGAAATTGCCTATAGAAAGACAATTTGTGCTTTGCCATCCAGCATCATCTTTGTGTGCATAATATAGTTTTCTGGTACATAATAATCACTCAATAAATGTCATTGAAAACTTGAATGAATTAGTGACCAGGTTCAATTTGAATATGCAGGTTAGTGTTTCTCTCTGGAAATTTATCAAATCAACATCTTTATATGCAACAGGACCAGAATGACTTTCTTATTAGATGTTGAAATAAAGGCTATTTGAACAACGTTACCCACTGACTTCTCATTTGATTGCAGCTTCCAGAATGGATTTAAAAAGTGCACATTTATCAGATTAAGCAACATGGAGAACCAGAAGTCTTCATTTCACTCCTGAGCAATTATAATGTGTGCTTGGAAGAAATGACTATAAATTTAGCTGAATGGGGCTTATTCTCCCAAAGTCAAAGGTCTAGCTTGAATCAGCTGAGCAACAGAGATGGGAGTAGCTTTTAAAACACAAGTGCTGCATTAATGTAATCTGGACAATCATCTGTCATCTGGGGACAATTTATTCAGAAAAAAATACTTTATTTACTAAAACTGTTGTCCTTACTTATGTTTCACCCCCAAATGTATAGAGGTTAATTAGTTACTACAGATTTCTTCCAGTAGGGAACCTGAGGGCCTATCTGATAGTTTTTCTTCTACTCTGTGGTTCCTGAAAACCTTTGAAGATTTTGAAATTTGAAGATAAATTTACAGTCTGGGAAGCAGTGGAAATGTAATTTTGTTAGTGTGTGAAGCAACATGACAACTTTTGAAGTTTGAAGTTGTAATGTTGGACAAATGAATAAAGTACTGTGCCAAAGATGGCCGATGGGACTAAAACAAGCTCTGGTCTCTAGCTTAGAGACCCCTCTTTGGGGTTCTTCTTGCCCTGTTTGCCCCACGTGCAAAAAACTCGCCACCTATATGGAAGCTGACAATTATAAATTACCCTTCCCACTTGCATTCGGTGCTCAGACCTTTGGAGAAACAGTCTCCTCTGAGCCTACTGATGTTAAATAAATCTCCAATCCACCAAGATCTCTGAGTGCCACTTGGTTTTTCTGCCAGTGTTCCAGCCTGGTTCCATAACATATTTGGTTCCCTGACAGGAAAACCCAACCACACTGGCCCATTGTTGCCTCCGGTTTGGAAGAATGGCGAGGTGGTGATGGAGCGAGGAATCGCAAAGGAAAAGGTGTGCCCTGCCTGAATTTCAGCAGTCTCCTGTTTGGTTGCCTGGGGCTGGCCCCACTCTGTCGTTCCTGCCTGACTCAAAAAGACCTGATAGGTGAGGACCTGGAACCGACATCAGAACCGGTAAGGCCAGGGCCCCAAAGCAGACAGGCCCACCCAAAAGGGTGGAAGGGGGACCTGATCACTCTCCGGAGACCTTAGTGGTCTCACAGGTAGAAAATTTTGCAGGAGGGAATATAATAGCCTCTGGTGTGTGTGTGTGTGTGTGTGTGTGTGTGTGTGAATGTGTGGCTCACCCAGGCTTGCCAGTCGAGTTTGAGTTTGTGGCTCCACGGACGGCACTCTTAAGGTCCCCAAAAGTCTATGGAGTCTGAGTGGGCTCTCCTGCATCACGGTGAAAGCATACAGTCTAGGGTGGCATCAGATTAGATTCCAGGTGCAAACCACAAAGCTGAGTCCACTACAGCCAAGCCTCACCTAAAGTTTCCCTCGGGAACATGACCAGTGGAGTATCTGATTGGTCCTCTCATCCAAGGGGATAAACTCCCTTCGTCTCTCTCTGTGACACCAAACATGAGAAAGGAATTAATAATGAGATCAAAAAAGAGTAAGCTTACAATTTTAGAGTTCATGCTCAAAAAATTTTAAAAGGAATTTCAGGTAAAAATGAAACCCAGGAAGTTAAGGACATTTTGTGAACCAGAAAGGCCCATATTCAATGTAGGATGCCCACTGGAAGGGACATTAGATGCTCAAATAGTGCAGCGGGTTTGGCTGATAGTCTCTGGGAACCCAGGTCACCCTGATCAATTTCCATACCTTGACTCCTGGCTTGCAATTGCCTGAAATCCTCCGCCTTGGATGTGATTGGTCCATAGCAAGCAGAGCCAAGCAAAGGTTTTAGTCGCTTTATCTGGAGACTCACCCAGGGAGCCAAAGAAGCAACCCACCAGTCCCCTAGTGTTTGCAGGGGACCCTGAGGAAGATCCTGTCTTTCTGACACCTTATGATTCACCTCCACCACTGCCACCCATCTCTCCTCCACTCCCAGACCCAGAGAACCCTCCCCTACAAGGGCCAGCAGCCATACTGTGCCCCAGACTCAGACTAACACTCTCCAAATGCCTATAAGGGAGACAAGAGGACTTGAAAGGCAGAACGAGGATGGAACAGTCCAGCCCAGCCATTCCATGATGTATTATCAATCTTTCTCTAAAACCGACCTCCTCAATTGGAAACACAACACTCCATCATACTCTGAAAAGCCACAAGCAATGGTTGACTTGATGGAGTCCCTCTTCCAGACCCACTGGCCGACTTGGGAAGATTGTCAGCAGTTACTCCATACTCTAATACAGAAGAAAGAAGAAGAAGAATGAGAGAATCATGACAGTATCTAGAAGATCACGCACCTCTGAGGATCAATGGCCCTGCTGTCTTGGCTCAAGCTGCCACACCTACCAACATGGGATTTCACCACAAAAGAAGGACAAGCCCACATCTGACAATACCAGGAATCCCTCTTGGAGAATCTGAGCTGGAAGCAAAAAGCCCATGAACATGACTAAATATTGTCAGTCACACAGCAGCCTGGTGAGTCTCCTAGAGACTACTATGAAAGACTATGTGAAGCATACCATGTATACACCCCATTTGACCCTGAGGCACCAGAAAGTCAACAGATGGTAAATACCTCTTTTGTGGCACAAGCTGCCCAAGATATCAGAAGAAAACTCCAGAAGTTGGAGGGCTTTGCCATGATGAATATCATTCAACTGACAGAGGTCACCAATAAAGTTTTCATAAACAGAGAATTTGCAGCCGAAAGAGAAGTGCAGAGAAGACTAAAAAAGAAGGCCACCCTTCTTGCAGCAGCACTAAAGGAAACAGACACTCCAAGGACATGAAGACTCCAACAACCAAAAGGGGGAAGCCTAGACCCCCCTTAGCAAAGGACAAAAGGAGCCCATGGTTGGAATGAAAGAAGGGGCTGAACAATGACTTTCATGGTTGACACTGGGGCTGAACACTCAGTTGTTACTTCCCCGGGAGACCCTTTCAGCCAAAAGATGACAACCATACTTGGGGCTCCTTGGACATGGGCAATACAACAGCCCTTCTGTCAAGCTCGAGAATGTGAACTTGGGGGTCACAAAGTCTGGCATGAGTTCCTCTACTTACCTGAGTGTCTGATTCCTCTCCTGGGCTGAAATCTGATCTCCAAACTTGGGGCCCAGATAACTTTTGAACCCACTGGACACACTAGCCTCCAATTAAACCCAAGTCCAAAGGAAACCCTGGGCTTGGCAATTACCTTGCCAAGGGAAGAAGAATGGAGACTATTCCCAGGCCCAAACCTTCAGCCCCTCAGAATTCAGGCTTACATTCCCCTCTGTATGGGCTGAAGATAACCTACCTGGACTAGCTTGGAGTCAGACCCCCATAATTGTTGATCTGATCCCTGGAGCCCAACCTCAGAGACAAAGGCAATACCCCCTTCCACTTGAGGCTAGAATGGGTATACAAGAGCACCTGACCAAGCTCAGAGAAGCAGGTATTCTAATTGAGTGCCAATCAGCTTGGAATACTTGCTCTTGCCAGTAAAGAAGCCAGGAGGAAGATACCAACCATTACAGGATTTGAGGGCCACTAACAAAGTGACTGTTTCCTTACACCCAGGGGTTCCGAACCTATATACTCTCCTCAGCCAAATTCCAGGGTGAGCCAGATGGTTTACATGCCTCAACCTAAAAGATGCTTTCTTCTGCTTCCATCTGGCTCCTCAAAATCCACCATTGTTTGCCTTTGAATGGACTGAGCCCGTTACAGGGTGCCAGATGCAGCTGACCTGGACGCGACTTCCCCAAGGCTTCAAGAACTCGCCCACTCTTTTTGGGGAAGCACTAGCTGCAGACCTCGCTGACTTTCCAAGGGAAACGACAGGGTCTGTCCTCCTCCAATATGTAGATGACCTCCTCCTTGCCAGTGACACCTACAAAGACTGTATGAAAGGTACCAAGGCCCTCCTGAAGGTCCTATCCTACTCGGTGCACCGGGCCTTTTGGAAAAAGACAGATTTGTCAGCAGCAGGTCTGATACTTAGGCTTCCTCCTCACAAAAGGAAAAAGAGAACTAGGACTGGAAAGGAAGAAGGCTATCATGACACTGCCACAGCCCCAAACAAAATGAGGCTTGTGTGAATTTTTAGGGGCTGCAGGGTTCTGTCGTAGTTGGATTCCCAGATTCTCAGCCATAGCGAGGCCCCTTTATGACCTGTTGGGAGGGCAAGACCGGGAGCCCCTCACGTGGACTGAGGAGGCAAGGGCTGCTTTCACAGAAATAAAGTTGGCTCTGGAAGAGCCCCAGCCCTGGATTTGCTTGACTTAGAAAGGCCCTTTAGCCTCTTTGTACATGAAAAGGACAAAATAGCCCTTGGAGTGCTCACTCAGAGCATGGGGCCTTGGCAACAGCCAGTAGCCTACCTGTCAAAAAAATTTGATCCTGTGGCTGCAGGATGGCCACCATGCCTCAGAGCGCTGGCAGCCACAGTCCTGCTCATCAAGAAAGCAAACAAACTCCCACTGGGGCAAACATTTAATGTTAAGGTCCCACACGTGGTCATGTCCCTCACGAGCACCTAAATATATTGTTTCCTCTTCAATTCTCAGCTGACACAATACCAAGGCCCTCTCTTCGAAAACCCAAGGGTCACTATTGAAACAGTAAGAACACTAAACCCGGCCACCTTTCTTACCACGGAGGAGAAAGAACCTGACCATGACTGTTCTGAAGTAGTGGATGCAGTCTTTGCCAGCCACCCAGACCTCCAAGACTAAGCTATAACAAGCCCGGAGATCACCCTGTTCAGCCATGGGAGCAACTATTTATTAGAGGGCAGCTGAAGAGCAGGATATGCGGTAACAACAACCACTGAAGTTCTGGAAGCCAAGGCATTGCCGGAAGGATGGTCGGCACAATGAGCTGAACTGTACGCCTTAACCCAAGCCCTCATCCTTAGCAAAGGTAAATGAGTTAACATCTATACTGATTCTCGGTACGTCTTTGCTACTGTGCATGTACACAAGGCCATCTATAAAGAAAGAGGCCTCCTTACTGCTGCAGGGAAAACTATCAAAATCAAGGAAGAAATATTAAACTTCTTGAGGCCGTATGGCTGCCAGACAAGGTAGCTATCCTACACTGTAAGGGACATCAGAAAGAAGACGACCCCAATTTCCTTAAGGACCCCTGTTCACCACTTTCTGCCAGGAGACTCTGTGTGGGTCAAAGATTGGAAGAGGGAACCTCTTAAGCCACAGTGGACTGGGCCTCATATTGTTATCCTAACAACTCCTACAGCCCTTAAAGTTTCAGGTATCACACCATGGGTCCATCATTCCAGAGCTAAGAAAGCCAACTCAGAGGAACTCTCAACCTGGAGAAGTGATCCAGATCCAGTCAACCCGCTTAAACTGACCCTCAAAGGCGACACTTGCCCCTGAGACCTCCAGCCCTGCTCCAGCCACACTCCAGAAGCTGGCTGGCCTGCTAATGGCAGAAGCTTGAGGAATGAACCAATGCATGAACCAAGCCCAGGGGTTTGGATGCAACTATGCCAGCCCATGCTCCTTACTGATGTCATAGCCCTGATCTTACTTCTTACTGTTGTGCTGATAGAGACTGCACCAACAAGCTGAACATGGGACAAAAGATGCATGCTGGGTCTCACATACCTTCTCTGGATGGGAGGATATTAAGTATTGCCTGTATATTATGATAACCTCTCTCACCCTCACAACTGCCACTTACCCACTTTGCCCCCAGGATTGTTGTATGACAATAAGGGGGTCAAAGGCATTCAGCACCTTCATCTCCCTCCAGAAAGTTTGCTACAAGGGAAAAACACCCACTCTCTGTCAGTACTCCAGTGCCCCAAGGACTAAGTATTGGACCATAGAGTTAACCCAAAATATCATGAACCCTTGTCACAACAAAGGCCTCCAGAGAGGGAAGCGAGCTTGCTACACTTACCTTCTTCAATGGGGGATCTCAGGCATGGGAGGGGCGCAAGATAAGACCCTTCAAAAAGTTATAAAGGATACCCAGGATAGGGTAATACAAGCCATAAAGGCGACCACTCCCCTGACAGCCTACCAGGGTTTGAACCTTTCAGCCCTCAATCAGATGCTTATCAATTCCCCACTCCAGTGTTGGGCCAACATTACTCTACAAGCCCTCCATAAAATAGATAATCACACCCAAACCTGCTGGATGTGCTTGCCCCTCAGCCAAAGGGCTTACTTAGCCACTCCCATCCCTTTGACCTGGGAGGCTCCTGAAAATCTCAAACCCAACACCTGTCTTAATTGGACCCCTGGCCACTGGGGTCTGCCTCAAATGCTGACAATCTAATCTGTACAGTCCCTGAAGGTATGAACAGTACCTCTCTATGTGGAAGAAATATAACCTTAAAGAGGAATACAACCCTATGTAAAACCCCTGGGATGTTCTATCTGTGTTCTAATTTGGCCTACCGATGCCTAGAGGTCAACTGGACTCAGATATGTTATTCCATCTTCCTAATCCCAGAGATATCTGTATACACTGAAGATCAGTTCTTAACAGCCTTTAACCCCAAGTCCTGTGCTAAACGGGCAATCCTGCTACCCGTTCTGAAAGGCGCAGGAATTGCAACAGGAATAGGAACCGGAATAGGGACTTAGATTCATCCATAGGACTATACCATAGACTATCTCAAGAGCTAAATGAAGACATGTAATGGATGGCAGATTCTCTGGTAACCTTACCAAGTCAAATTAACTCTCCAGTGGCAATGACGCTCTAAAATAGGCGAGCCCTCAACCTCCTCACTTCAGAAAAAGGAGGGACTTGCATCTTTCTGGGGAGGAATGTTGCTATTTTGTAAACTAAGGTTAAGGAACTCAAGGAAATAATTCAATGTAGACAACAGGAAAGTCTCAATCAATGGAAAGGATGGGATCCCAAGGATTGGGCATCCTGGCTTCCTGCTCTAGTGGGGCCCCTCTCCATAATTTTACTTGTATCCATTAGCCCCTGTATACTGAGTGCCATGGTATGTTTTATTGAAAACACTGTTGCTCACCAAACTACAGCACATATCTTAGCCTTCTGAGAGCACCAACCTGTAAAACTGAAAGGTGATGCCTACTAAAAGGTTTTTTTTAAAGGCATCAAAGTGGGGGAATGTAGGAGAAGTGAATAAAGTACTGCACCAAAGATGGCCAAGGGGGCTAAAACAAGCTCTGGTGTCCAGCTTAGAGACCCCTCTTCTGGCTTCTTCTTGCCCTGTTTGCTCCACGTGCAAAAACCCGCCACCTATATGGAAGCTGACAATTATAAATTACCCTCCCCACTTGAATTTGGTGCTCAGATCTTTGGAGAAATGGTCTCCTCTGAGCCTGCTGGTGTTAAATAAATCTCCAATCCACCAAGATCGCAGGGTGCTCCTTGGTTTGTTCTGCCAGCGTTCCAGCCTGGTTCCATAACAGTAACAACTTAAAACTTGTGAAAGTCTTAAAATACTACTCCATCCCCTCTCCATTCTTTTTGTGTCTCTTGCCAGCTGCATTTTTTAGTCACTAATTCATGCAGTATGGTTTGCAAGGAACTTTAAAAAGCAATATTTTTCCTGCTGCTATGCCTTGCATTTTCATTTGTGGCCTAAATGATCTATGTAGGACATATTTACTTTGAGATTTTGGTTTGGCTCAAAAAATGCCAAGTGATACAACTCAGACAATGAGTCCATTGATTTCAGCAATGGAACATTTGAGTGTAGAATAATGTACAGGCAAGCTGTACAAAAAATTATTCCATTTTTATTTGCAAATATAATGACCCTAATATTCTTCCATGTCTAAAAGGCAGGTATCAAGTTGAATATTTTCTGAATTTTTATTTTTGTCTTTAGCATCTTCCTGAAAGAAATAAAAATAAAACCAGAGTGTAAGTTTTATCTTTGATGGTTCTAGTTCTTTTTTCCAGCTGCCCCCTCTGTTTCCTGATTTTTTTTCTAATCCTTGTTGAAAGGAAATATTTGTGAATGTGAGACCTTATGTTTGCATTTTAGGTAGCCCTAATCTCTTATTGTAGACAGGCAGTTTCTAGAGCTTTAAAAACTGTTAATAAATGAAGGAAGAAGTTATGGATATGTTGGAGTATTTTTTTTATTAAGTAATCTCCCTGTATTTTTGAAGCTATATTCTGTAAGGCCAAGTCCAATAGAACCCACTTATAACCTATGCAATAATTTTGTGTACCCCACACTAAGGTCATTCTCCACATTTCTTGTCTTTTGGGGAGAACACACACAAATAATTTCAAGTCGTTGGAATAAATGAGTATAAAACAATACACAACGTTTTTCTGTAGGAGTGTATTTTTATGAATACAAGATATGTATCATAAGACAATTTTACAATTGCAGGTATGAACTTACAGTGATTGAACATACTTTTAAAGTTTATATACTTATTTTGAGAGAAACAGAAAGTGTGAGTGGGGCAGGGGCAGAGAGAGAGGGAAAGAGGGAGAATCCCAAGCAGGGTCTGTGTAGTCAGTGCACAGGGCCTTATGCAAGGTATGAACTCATGAAATAGTGAGTTCATGACCTGAGCTGAAATCAAGAGTTGGGCACTTAACCAACTGAGCTACTCAGGTGCCCCAATTGAACTTACTTTTAAATAAGTGTGATTTATTTGTGGATTTCTATGGTTTACATTCTCCCACACTGAGTAATTTAAAGCTACCAAAGAAAAGTCACTGAGGGAGGAATTGGTAAGGTATGCATACAATGGGATGTCTTAGACCTATAAGAGCTGTCTTCAGCACACCATTGATACTTTGCCATCTTATGTTATCCTCTTTTGAGATACATAATAGAAGATAATTCCACAAAAGATCATTATTTAAAGAAAATAAATTTGCTAAGAGTGCATGTAAAAATTATATTAAGGAATTTTGGGGTAACATTGATGAGGTATTTCCTCATACCTCTTGAATCACATTATGTTAATCAACTCCTCTTCAGCCCATCAGTAACAGTACCCTACTATAATGTGGCATGTAGGGACTAACTGATTTGCTATTTAAATCAATGTCACTAAAGAGCTGAAGTTCCGGATGTAGTTTATGTCTTTCTTTCTACATTCAACTTATATAAGGAATCAGAAGTTCATGAACTTGTTTTTGTATTATTTCATTCTTTTTCCTCCTGCAACTTCAATTATTGCTACATATATTTATCTTTGGCTTAACTTCCTCATTACTTCTTGCTGTTGATATATTCTTATACTTCTACTGTCTTCTTTGTCTTCACATGTCAAAATGTGCAATTAGAAATGGAAGTCTAATGGGTCTGAATCAGAGGTCCAGCTAATATCAGATTATTGGAATTTTCCAAGATACTTGTTGAGTCAAATATAATTTAGGAATTGAATTCTATAGTGACTCAGTGACCTGGCTTGTTGAAAGATACGTGAACAGAGAAACTGAAATATTAGCAGGATAAAGGTTCTTGGTATGCACTCACCACTATGTATATGTTAATTAAAATAACATAAATTGCAGTGGAATTCTTACTATGCATATATGAATTAAAATGACATGAATTACAGTGTAATTATTCATAAAGGCCATGATAAAGTAGTATCAATATCTAATATAGGGAAAATACTAGACCTAATGAATGATTTAATGACAGAATTATTTGTGGGAGAAAGAGACCTTTTTCCTTTAATCTTTTCATAATTCTTAAGCTTCTGAGTGCAGGTGTTTAAATCCCAAGTGCCTATGTCTAACTTAGATTGAGTTGAATAGTATTTGGGAGTTTTTAAGGAAATGGTAAAAAAAATTCAGAATATGATCCTTTACAAAATAGAGAAGGTGAATTCGTCTTCACTACCTCCTCTCTTTTCAGATATTCCTCTTTCCTGTTTTTGACAACTTGTCCCATCATATACCAGTTTCTCAGTGATATTCCTATCCTTTACATTAAGGGTTGCTGTCAGACCTGTCATCAGAGAATTTTGACATAGGGAAGTGATATTGCCTTACTCTGAAGTGTTCAAACTCTATTTTTCATAAAACGTATCAGACCATTATCTATTTCTCAAAGTGCTGTTCTCTGGGATCAGCTAATCCTATAGACACAGGGAGGAAAATATGAAGGGGCCACTGATTCTACAACAATCCTTTCCTTATTCTTTTTTATAGTAAAATAGGAATAACATAAAATTTACCATTTTAGCCATATTAGAATTTATGAGTCTATGGCATTAAATGCATTTGCAATGTAGATAATTTTGCTATGACATCATCTTTATCAGGTCAAAACATTTATACCACCTGAAACAGGATCTCTGTAACTTTAAGCAATTCTCATTCCCCGTTCTCCACACCCTCAGAAAACTACTAATCTCCTTTCTGTATCTATGGATTTACAGAATCCTACATTATGTGACCTTTACTTTCTGGATTTTCTCACTTGCCATTATGTTTTCAAAGTTCATCCATGATTTATTTTTTATTTATTTTATATTTTGTTATTTGTTAAATATTTTAATTTTTTATTTAAATTCTAGTTAGTTAACATATAGTATAATATTAGTTTCATAAATATAATTTAGTGATTCATCACTTACATATAACACCCAATGCTCATAACAAATGCCCTCCTTAATACCAACAACCCATTTAGCACATTCCTCTTCCCACCTCTCCTCCAGCAACCTGAGGGTTGTTCTCTATTATTAAGAATCACTTAGGGTTTGCCTCTCTCTCTCTCTCTTTTTGCTTTCCCTTATGTTTATTTGTTTTGTTTCTTAAATTCCACATGTGAGTGAAATCATATGATCTTTGTCTTTCTCTGAGTGATTTCACTTAGCATAATACCCCTAGCTCCATCCATGTCATTGGAAATGGTAAGATTTCATTCTTTTTGATGACTAATATTCCAGTGTGTGTGTGTGTGTGTGTGTGTGTGTGTGTGTGTACTACCTCTTCTTTATCCATTCAACAGTTGATGGAGATTTGGGCTCTCTCCATAGTTTGTCTATTGATGACACTACTGTTATAAACATTGGGATGCATGTAGCCCTTTGAATCAGTATTTTTGAATACTTTGGGTAAATAGTAGCACAATTGCTGGGCCCTGTATTTCACTTTTTGAGGAACCTTCATACTGTTTTTTGAGAGTGGCTGCACTAGTTTGCATTCCCACCAAAACTGTAAGAGTCTTCCACTTTCTCCACATCCTTGCCAACACCTCTTGTTTCCTGCATTGTTACCTTTAACCATTCTGACAGGTGTGAGGTAATATCTCATAGTAGTTTTGAGTTGTAATTCCATGATGATCACTGATGTTGAGCTTCTTTTCATGTGTCTATTAGCCAACTCTATATCTTCTCTGGGGAAAAAATGTCTATTCATCTCTTCTGACCATTTATTAACTGGAATATTAGTTTTTTAGGTGTTGGGTTTGCTAAGTTCTTTATATATTTTGGATGCTAACCCTTTATCACATATGTCTTTTGCAAATATCTTCTCCCACTCAGAAGGTTGCCTTTTAGTTTTGTTGATTTTATCTTTCACTGCGGGGAAGCTTTTTATTTGGATGAAGTTCCATTAGTTTATTTTTGCTTTTGTTTCCCTTGCTTCCAGAAACGTGTCTAATAAAACGTTGCTCTGGCCAATATCAAAGAGGTTCTGACTGTGTTCTCCTTTAGGATTTTAGGTTTCTTGTTTCACAATTAGATACTTCATACATTTGTTTTGTTTTGGTTTGTTTTTATTTTTTTAATATCAAATTTATTGTCAAATTGGTTTCCATACAACACCCAGTGCTCATCACAAAAGGTGCTCTCCTCAATACCCATCACCCACCCTCCCCGACATCCCACCCCCCCATATACCCTTAGTTTGTTCTCAGTTTTTAAGAGTCTCTTATGCTTTGGATCTCTCCTTCTGTAACCTTTTTTTTTTCCTTCCCTTCCCCCCGGACTTCTGTTAAGTTTCTCAGGATCCACATAAGAGTGAAAATATATGGTATCTGTCTTTCTCTGTATGACTTATTTCACTTAGCATAACACTCTCCAGTTCCATCCACGTTGCTACAAAAGGCCATATTTCATTTTTTCTCATTGCCACGTAGTATTCCATTGTGTATATAAACCACAATATCTTTATCCATTTGTCAGTTGATGGACATTTAGGCTGCAACATGCAGAAGGATGAAACTAGACGACTTTCTTACACCATTCACAAAAACAAACTCAAAATAGATAACGGACCTGAATGTGAGACAGGAAACCATCAAAACCCTAGAAGAGAAAGCAGGAAAAAACCTCTCTGACCTCAGCTGCAGCAATTTCTTACTTGACACATCCCCAAAGGCAAGGGAATTAAAAGCAAAAATGAACAATTGGGACCTCATGAAGATAAAAAGCTTCTGCACAGCAAAGGAAACAATCAACAAAACTAAAAGGCAGCCAACAGAATGGGAAAAGATATTTGCAAATGACATATCGGACAAAGGGCTAGTATCCAAAATCTGTAAAGAGCTCACCAAACTCCACACCTGAAAAACAAATAATCCAGTGAAGAAATGGGCAGAAAACATGAATAGACACTTCTCTAAAGAAGACATCCAGATGGCCAACAGGCACATGAAAAGATGCTCAACGTCGCTCCTCATCAGGGAAATAAAAATCAAAACCACACTCAGATATCACCTCATGCCAGTCAGAGTGGCTAAAATGAACAAATCAAGAGACTAGAGATGCTGGAGAGGATGTGGAGAAATGGCAACCCTCTTGCACTGTTGGTGGGAATGCAAACTGGTGAAACTGCTCTGGAAACAGTGTGGAGGTTCCTCAAACAATTAAAAATAGATCTACCCTATGACCCAGCAATAGCACTGCTAGGAATTTACCCAAGGGATACAGGAGTGCTTATGCATAAGGGCACTTGTACCCCAATTTTATAGCAGCACTCTCAACAATAGCCATATTATGGAAAGAGCCTAAATGCCCATCTACTTCATTCATTTTGAATATTTTTTTTTGTTTGGTGTAGGAAAGAGACCAGTTTCATTCTTCTGAGTGTTGCAGTCCAGTTTTCACAGCATTATTTGTTTAAGAGATTGTCTTTTTTTTCCATTGTATATTCTTTCCTGCTTTGGTGAAGATTAGTTGACCATATAGTTGTTGGTCCATTTCTGGGGTTTAAATTCTAGTCTTTTGATCTATTTGTCTGTTTTTATGCCAGTACCATACTGTCTTCATGGCTACAGCTTTGTAATATAAGTTGAAGTTTGGAATTGTGATGCCTCCATCTTTGGTTTTCGTTTTCAAGATTGCTTTGGCTATTTGGGTTTTTTTGTGGTTCCATAGCAATTTTGGGATTGATTGTTCTAGCTCTGTGAGAAACGATGGTGATGTTTTGATAAGGATTAAATAAAATGTTTAGATTGCTTTGTGTAGTATAGACATTTTAATCATATTTGTTCTTCCAGTCCGTGATCATGGTATGTCTTCCCATTCCTTTATGTTATATTCCATTTCTTTCATCAGTATTTCATAGTTTTCAAAATTGCAGATATTTTACCTTTTTATTTAGCTTTATCCCCAGGCATCTTACAGTTTTTGGTGCAATTGTAAAGGATATCAATTCCTTTATTTCTTTTTCTTTTTTTTTTGTTATTTTTTAAATGTTTATTTATTTCTAAGACAGAGAGAGACAGAGCATGAGTGGGGGAGGGACAGAGAGAGAGGGAGACACAGAATCAGAAGCAGGGTCCCGGCTCTGAGCTGTTAGCACAGAGCCCGACATGGGGCTTGAACTCACAAACCGTGAGATCATGACCTGAGCCGAAGGCAGTCACTCAACCGACTGAGCCACCCAGGCACCCGCTTGATTTCTTTTTTCTGTTGTTTAATTACTGGTATATAAAATACAACAGGTTTCTGTACATTGATTTTGTATCCTGAGACTTTACTGAATTTGTGTATCAGTTCTAGCAATTTTTTGGTGGAGTTTTTTGGGTTTTCTCATTTGTGATTTTGGAAGACGTAAAGTGATGAAGACCATATAGGAAGACAGAAAATATCCAGAAGCAATTACAAATAAGTAATAAAATGCACTACATACATATACTTGAAAAATCACTCTGAATATAAATTGGCTAAATGCCCAAAGGACAGAGTATCAGAATCGATACATATCGAGACCCATCAATATTCTGCCTATAATAGATTCATTTTAAAACTAAAGACACCTACAGACTGAAAGTGATGGAATATAGAACCATTTATCATGCTAAAGGATGTCAAAACAAAACCAGAGTACCCATAGTAATATCAGACAAACTAGTTTTTAAGCCAAAGACTGTATGTAATAAGAGATGAAGAAAGACACTATATCATGATAAAAGAGTCTATCCAACATGAAGATCTAACAATTATAAATATTTATGCCCCAAATATGAAAGCACCCAAATATATAAAACAATTAATAACAAACATAAAGAAATGCATTGGTAATAACACAATAATATTAGGGCACTTTAACACCCACTTACAATATGGACAAATCATCTAAACAGAAAATCAACAAGGAAACAATGACTATGAATGACACACTGGGCCATATAGACTTAAAAGATATATTCAGAACATTTTATCCTAAAGCAGCATGATGTATATTTATACATTCTTTTTGAGTGCACATGGGACATTCTCCAGAATAGATAACATACTGGGTCATAAATCAGGCCTCAAGAAGTACAAAAAGACTGGGACACCTGGGTGGCTCAGTTGGTTAAGCATCTGACTTTGGCTCAGTTCTTGATCTCATAGTTCATGAGTTCGAACCCCGCATCAGGCTCTGTGCTGACAGCTCAGAGCGTGGACCCTGCTGCAGATTCTGTGTCTCCCTTTCTCTCTCCCCTTCCCCTGTTCAGTCTCTCTCTCTCTGTGTCAAAAATAAATACACATTTAAAAATTTTTTTAAAAAGGAAGTACAAAAAGATTGAGATCATACCATGCATAATTTCTGGCCACAAAACTATGAAACTTGAAGTCAACCAGAAGAAAAAATTGGAAAGAACACAAATACATGGAGGTTAAAGAACACCCCCCCCAAGCAGTGAGTGGGTTAAATAAGAAATTAAATGGAAATGTAAAAATACATGGAAACAAATGAAAATGAAACTTGATGTTAAAAACCTTTGGGATGCAGCCAAAGCGGTCCTAACAGGAAAATTATATAGCAGTACAGAACTACCTGAAGAAATAAGAAAAGTCTCAATTAAATAACCTAACCTTATACCTAAAGGAGCTTGAAAAGGAACAGCAAATTAAGCCTAAAGCCAGTAGAAGAAGGAAATAATAAAGATTAAACAGATAAAAATATTATGGACACAAACAAAAACCCCAACAGTAAAACAGGTCAATGAAACTCAGAGCTGGTTATTTGAAAGAATTAATAAAATTGATTAACCCCTAGCCAGATTTCTCAAAAAGAAAAGAGAAAAGTTTCAAATAAAAAAAATCACAAATGAGAGAGGAGAGATCACAACCAACACCACAGAAATACAATTATAAGATAATATGAAAAATTATATGCCAACAAACATCTGGAAGAAATTGACAAATTCCTGAGAACATATAAATTACAAAAGTTAAACAGGAAAAAATGGAAAATTTGAAGAGACTGATAACCAGCAAAGAAATTGAATTGGTTATCAGAAATATCCCAACAAATAAAAGTCCAGAGCCAGATGGCTTCCCAGAAGAATTCTATTACATGTTTAAAGACGAGTTAACACCTATTATTCTCAAAGTGTTAAAAAAAAAATGGAAGGAAAAGTTCGTAGCTTATTCTATGAGGCCATCATTACTTTGACTCCAGAACCAAAAAAAGACTCCACTAAAAAGATTACAGGCCAATACCTTTGATGACCATGGATGCAAACATTCTCCACAAGATACCAACATATCGAATCTAACACTACATTAAAAGAATTATTCACCACAATCAAGTGGGATTAATTTCTGGGCTTCAAGGGTGGTTCAGTATTTGCAAATAAATCAACATGATACACCACACTAATAAAAGGAAGTATAAGAACCATATAATCTCTCAATAGATGTAAAAATAGCATTTGACAAAATACAGCATCCATTCTTGATAAAAACCCTCAACAAAGTAGGTTTAGAGAGAACATACCTCAATATCACAATAACCATATACAAAAGATTCACAGTTAATATCATCTTCAATGGGGAAAAACCGAGAGCTATTCCTCTACAGTCCAGAAGCAGACAGGGATGGCCACTCTCACTAGTCTCATTTAACATAGTATTGGAAGTCCTAGCCTCAGCGATCAGACAACAAAAAGAAATAAAAGGCATCCAAATTTGTAAGGAAGGTGTCAAACTTTCACTATTTGAAGATGACATGATACTTTATATAGAAAACTCAAAAAACTCCAAGGAAGTCCCTTGTAATATTTCTTGCAGAGCTGATTTAGTGGTCATGAACTCCTTTAATTTTTTGTTTGTTTGTTTGTTTGTTTTTTTGGGAAACTTTATTACTTCTTCTATTCTGAGTGATAGCCTAGTTAGATAGAATATTCTTGGGCTGCATATTTTTCCCATTCAGCACGTTAAAGATATCATGCCATTCCCTCTGCCTTGCCAAGTTTCTATGAAGAGATCTGTTCCTAATGTTTTGGGTGTTTCCTTGTAAGTTAGAAACTTCTTTCTTGCTGCTTTTAGGATTTTTTTAAATTATATTTTGAAAATTAAACCACAATATGTCTTGGTGTCCTGCTTTTGTTTATTTTGACATGAGTTCTCTGCCTCCTGGATTTGGATGTCTTTTTTCCTTTCCCAGGTTAGGGATTTTTCAGCTAATATTTTCTCAAATAAAATTCCTGTCCCCTTTTCTCTCTCTTCTTCTTCTTCTTCTTCTTCTTCTTCTTCTTCTTCTTCTTCTTCTTCTTCTTCTTCTTCTGGGACTCCTTTGATAGGAATGTTACTACATTTGATGGAATATGATTTTCTGAAGTCCACTCTAGTGATCTATCATTTGTCTTTCCCTCTTCTTTTTTGGCTTCATTATTTTCCATATTTTTTATCTTCTATATCACTTACTCATTCCTCTGCTACATCCATTTTTGTGCTCATTGCATCCTGTCACTTTAAAACCTCAGTTATTGAATTTTTTCATTTCTGTTTCATTGTTTTTTAGCTCTCTTATCTCTGTGATGTCTTCCATGCTTTTTTCAAGCCCGGTGAATATCCTTATAGCTGTTGATTTAAATTCTGTATCAGGAATATTACTTACATATCTTTTGATTCAATGTCTGGCTGTGATCTTTTCTTGTTCTTTCTTTTGGGATTAATTCCTCTGTCTTGGCAATTTGTCTAAGTCTCTGTCTTCTTATGTTAAAAATCCTTCTATGTTTCCTGCTATGCTCCTGAGAGTAATGGCTTTATGAAGAAGAGGTCATATAATGTCCAGAGCCTGGTGCTTCAGAAAATGTCTCTGGTGTGTGCTGCATGTATTCTGCTGTTATTTTGGTCAGACATCTGCAGAGGTTTTCCTTGCCTGCAAGGGAGAGTGTTTGGATATTGTCCATAGTGTGACAAGTTTTAACTAGGTGTGCACTGATCTGCTTGTTAAATGAGACATGATGCTACTTCTACTAAAACTGAAGCCTTGCAGAGCTCTATAGTTAGTAGACATGGTGCCTGCAGCAGTTTCTACAGGCCCCCTGGGGAAGAGGCTCACTGAGCTGGCCTTTAGGCACATTTGCCTAAGAAAAACAGTACTAGCAGAACATCAGGGAGTGGGACTTGGTGTAAGCAGATTACACAGCCAGTTTTACTACTGTTGGATTTACTGAAATTGGTTAATGCTGAGGGGTGGGGGAGAGATATGGGGCCAACCAGGTCCTTTGTCCAGGGAGAAGGGATTCAGTGCTTGGTGCCCTTAGGGAAGCACTCCCAGAAGAGTGAATCATTTCCCCTTGGGCATCCCAGGCGTTCTTCAGATAACTGCTTTCACTCCATCTGTCTCCAGATTGCTAGCCTGCCTGGAGCAGAATAGTGCACTTTGGGCTCTATCCCAGCCACGTTTGCTTTTAAAACTCTAAACTTTTGGGACCATGTAGGGAGAGGACTTGTATTTGTTTTCTTGGGGACAGTCTCACTGTGCTGGGACTGATGTAGGTTTGACTGAGAAAGGTAGTTGTTCCAGAGTGCAGGGGCATGGGATTTAGTGCAAAGCAGGCTAAACAGCCAATGTCTGGATTAGCTGCCTTCAGCAGGTGCCTCTGTGCCTATGCTGAGGTGCAGGGAGGGAAAAAGCACCCTCCAGCTCTTTTGTGCCTTGAGAGGTGACGCTGGGAACATTACCTCTCACAGATGCACTACAAGAAGAGTGAACAGTCTTTCTTGTGTGCCTTAGGTGATCCTCAGTTCTGACTACACAAGGATTCCTTGTGTGCCTTTTTTACAGGAGTACGACAGTGGCCTCTGGGCTATATCCCAGCCAAGCCCTCTAGCCAAGCCAATGCTTCTCTAAAACTCCAACTTTTCAGCCCCACTGGTTGCAAAAACTCATAAAAATCAGCCTCTCTCATTTTCCTGGACAATGGCTTTGGGGATGTGTTCTCTTTTGCATATCCTTCTGTGCTCCACTCTTTCTCCCCTTTCTCAGCAACCCGGGCTCCTTCCCCTCTGCAGCAGCTGTGATCCATTTCTCCACCAAACCACTTCTCTGCACTACCTCCATCCTCAATGTGGCCTCTTCTTTCCCTCTAGTTATGCAGTCTGTTCTGTCAGTCCTCAGGTTGATTTCTTGAATATGCAGAATGATTTGATAGTTATGTAGCTGTGCTTGAAGGATGAGGCAAGCCTAAGGTCCTCCTACTACATTGTCATCTTAGCTCCTGCCAGTACTGGTGTTTTTACAATATTAATTCTTCCAATCTATGAACACAATATACCTATTCAGGGGCACCTGGGTTGCTCAGTCAGTTAAGTGCTGACTCTTGATTTTGGCTCAGGTCATGATCTCACAGTTTGTGAGATATTTGGGTTTTGGGGTGATGGTGAAGGTTCAGAGCCGATGGCAAGAATTCTTGAAGATGACTTTGGTGCAAAAAATAACACATATCCCACCTTGGGGGATGCTGTTAGCCTGTACTTTGCTTTCAGCTTGCCCTTTGCTCCTTCGTGAAAATCAAGCCCCACTTCAGGCTTTATGCTGACAGCACAGAGTCTGCTTGAGATTCTGTCTCTCCCTCTCTCTCTGACCATCTCTCTCTCACTCTCTGTCTCTCTCCCTCAATAAACATACAAAACAAATAAATAAATAAATACATACATACATACATACAAAAAAACCACAAGATTCCTACTCAGCTATTTGTGTTTTATTTTATTTATTTATCAATGTCCTGTGGCTTTCAGGATAGAGATCTTTCACCTGTTTAATTGAATTTACTCCTAAGTATGTGGCTTTTTTTGATGTTATTATAAATGGGATTGATTGCTTTATTTTTCAGAAAATTTATTGTTATTGTATAGAAACATACTGATTTTGTATATACTAATTTTGTATCCTAAAACTTTACTGAACTGATTGGTTCTAAAATTTCCTTAAGCATTTCTGATTTTCAATATATAAAATTATGTTATGTATAGAGCAAATTTTACTTTTTCCTTTGCAATTGTAATATTAAATAAAAAAAAATTTTTATGGGGCCCCTGGGTTGCTCAGTCAGTTAAATAACAGACTTCAGCTCAGGTCATGATCTCATAACTCCTGAGTCTGAGCCCTGTGTTGGGTTCTGTGCTGACAGCTCAGAGCCTGGGGCCTGCTTCAGATTCTGTGTCTCCCTCTTTCTTTGTCCTCCACTCGCAGTCTGTCTCTCTGTCTTTCTCAAAAATAAATAATCATTAACAAATAATAATAATAATAATTTCTTTTTCTTGTCTGACTTCTTTAGCTAGAACTTCGAGTACTATGTTGGATAGCGGTAGTGATAGTGAGCACCTTTGTATTGTTCCTAATCTTAGAGGAAAAGTTTTCAAACTTTCACCAGTGAGGAAAATATTATATGTTGGCTCATTATATATGCCTTTTTTAATAGTAAGATATGTTCCTTCTATGCCAAATTTGTTAAGAGTTTTATCATTAATAGATGTTAAATTTTGCAAAATGATTTTTTTCTATGTCCATTTGGATAATTATGTTCTTTTATTCTCTTAATACAAGTATCATATTAATTGATTTGAGTATGTTGACCATGTTTTCATCCCAAGGATAAATCCCACTTGATCATGGTGAATTATTCTTCAATTTTTTTAAGTTTATTTATTTATTTTGAGATACAGAGAAAACACATGAGCAGGAGAGGGGCAGTGACTGAGAAGGAAAGAGAGAGAATCCCAAGAGAGCCCAATGTGACGTTCAGACTCACAAAACTGTGAGATAATGGACTGAGCTGAAACCGAGAGTCAGACACTTAACCAACTGAGCCACCCAGGTACCCGTGAATTATTCTTTTAATATGATTATTAAATCAGTTTCAAGTATTTTATTGAGATTTTTTGCATCTATATTCATTAGGAACATTACGCTCTAGTTTCCTTTTCTAGTAGTGTCCTTTTTCTGGTTTTGGTATCAGAATAATGCTTGCCTCATAAAATGATTTTGGAAATGTTTCCTTCTCTTTGATTTTTTAGAAGGATTTCAGAACTTGTGTTAACTCTTTTAAAAATGATTGGTAATATTTATCATTAATTCCATCTGTTCCTGGGGGTATTTTTCATTGAAAGATTTTTGATTTCTGATTCAGTCTCCTAACTAGTATTTTGTCTATTCAGATTTTTTATTTCTTCCTGACTCAGTCTTGGTAAGTTCTATGTTTCTAAAAATTTTATCATATTTTATAGGTTGTCCATTTTTTTGGCCTGTAGGTTTTTTTTTATAGTAAACTCTTATAATCCTTTGAATTTCTGTGATATCAATTTTAACGCCTCCTTTTTTTTTATTTATAATTGCATTGATTTGTGTCCTTTTTCTTTTTTTTTTCTTGATTAAGTAAGAGTTGTTAATTTTATTTATTTTTTCAGAGAGCCAGCTCTTAGTTTAATCTTCGGTTGTTTATTTGTGATTTTTCTTGCTATTAAAAAAAAATAATGTTTATTTATTTCTGACAGACAGAGAACCATAGTGAGAGCAAGGGAGGGGCAATAAGAGAAGGAGACACAGAATCCGAAGCAGGCTCCAGGCTCTGAGCTGTCAGCGCAAAGCTGGATGCAGGACTTGAACCCATGAACTGTGAGATCATGACCTGAGCTGAAGTCAGACGCTTAACCAACTGAGCCACTCAGGCGCCCCGCTTTTGTTGTTGTTGTTGTTAATATAACTTGTTTGCAACTTAGCTAACATACAGTGCATACAGTGGGTTCTTGGTTTCTGGGGTAGATTCCCATGATTCATCGCTTACATACAACACCCAGTGCTCATCCCAACAAGTTTCCCCCTCAATGCCCATTACCCATTTTCCCCTTTCCCCTGCTCCCTCCATAAGCCCTCAGTTTGTTCTCTGTATTTAAGAGTCTCTTATGGTTTGCCTCCATCTCTGTTTGAAACTATTTTCCCCTTCCCTTCTCCCGTGGTCTTCTGTTAAGTTTCTCAATTTCCACATATGAGTGAAAACATATGATATCTGTCTTTCTCTGACTGACTTATTTAACTTAGCATAATACCCTCTAGTTACATCCACATTGTTTCAAATAGCAGGATGTCATTCTTTCTCATTGCCAAGTAGTATTCCAATGTTTATAGAAACCACATCTTCTTTCTCCATTCATCACTTGATGGACATTTGGGTTCTTTCTGTGATACAGCTATTGTTGAAAGTGCTGCTAAAAACATTGGGGCACAATGCGCATATGAATCAACACTCCTGTATCCTTTGGATAAATTAATAGTAGTGCTATTGCTGGGTCATAGGGTAGTTCTATTTTTAATCTTTTGAGGAACATCCACAATGGTTTCCAGAGTGGCTGCACCAGGTTACATTCCCACAAACAGTGCAAAAAGGTCTCCCATTCTCTGAACCCTCGCCAACATCTGTTGTTTCCAAAGTTGTTCATTTTAGCCACTCTGACTGGTTGAGGTGGTATCTCAGTGTGGTTTTGATTTGTATTTCCCTGATGATGAGTGATATTGAGCAATTTTCAGGTGTCTGTTGGCCATCTTGATGTTTTCTGCCCATTTCTTCACTGGATTATTTGTTTTTCAGGTGTTGAGTTGGTAAGTTCTTTATAGATTTTGGATATTAACCTTATATCTGATATTCCATTTGCAAATATCTTCTCCCATTCTGTAGGTTGTCTTTCAGTTTTGTTGATGGTTTTCTTTGCAGTGCAGAAGACTTTTATCTTTATGAGGTCCCAATTGTTCATTTTTGCTTTTATTTCCCTTGCCTTCAGGTATGTGTCAAGCAAGAAGTTGCAGTGGGTGAGGTCAAAGTGGTTGTTGCTTGTTTTTTCCTCTGTGGTTTTGATGGTTTCCTGTAACTGCATATCTACAAGAGCAAGACTGACACTGACCAAACCAGACCGGCCCTCTTCCAGACCAGGATAGCCTCCAGTTCTAAAGGCACCATTGGATATCGGTCCAGTGGTTTTTGTATTTTCTGATTTGATTCTTCATCAATTCTTAGTGTGTGTGTGTGTGTGTGTGTGTGTGTGTGTGTGTACTCTTCTTCCTTTTCTTTCTCTTTCTCTTATTGTTTCCCTTCTTTATTGTGGTTACTCTGGCTATTGGTTTGTTTAAGCAGATATTTTTAATCTATGCTTTTTACACCTCTTCTATATCCCCTTCTTTATTTCCTCTCTCTGTCTTTGTATTAAGCCATATAGTTTCTCTGATTATCTACCTGGTCAATTTATTTTTATTTTCTCTTTCCCCACCCATGTAATTTCTCTCTATGTATGGGATAAGGCTCCTCCACCACCACCCAATTTAAAATTTTTTTCCAGGTTACTTCAGTGAACAAAAAATATCAAAGCACACCTGGTGGAAGGCCCAAATCACACTACAAGTAGGGAGATAAAGCAACCAGAATCACAACAACAGAGAGCATGCAACACACTCCAAAAACACCTCCTGAAGGGCCAGGACCTGTACAGTATATGACCCCCACTATAATATAGTAATGCTCACAGGTGCAAGAAACATAGTAAGCTATTAAAACACATAAGGGATTTGGGGCGCCTGGGTGGCTCAGTCAGTTAAGTGTCTGACTTCAGCTCAGGTCATGTTCTCATGGTCTGTGAGTTCGAACTCCGCATTGAGCTCTGTGCTGACAGCTCAGAGCCTGGAGCCTGTTTCAGATTCTGTGTCTCCCTCTCGCTCTGACCCTCCCCCATTCATGCTCTGTCTCTCTCTGTCTCAAAAATAAATAAACATTAAAAAAAATTTTTAAACACATAAGGGACAAAAAAACTAGCCAAAATGATGAAACAAAAGAATTCTCATCGAAAGAAATTCCAGGAAGAAATGAAAGCTAGAGAATTGCTCAAAACAGATATAAACAATATATCTGAGTGATAATTTACAATAATAGTCATAAGATTAGTAGCTGGGATTGAAAAAAAGCATAGAAGACAGAAGATAATCTGTTGCTGCAGAGATCAAGGAACTAACAGTCATGACGAATTAAGAAATGTTGTAAATGAGGTATAATGTAAAACTAGATGCAGTGACAGCAAGGATGGCGGAAGCATAAGAGAGAATGAATAAAATAGAAGATAAAACTATGGAAAATAATGAAGCCAGGAAAAAGAAATAAGAAAATACTAGACCTTGAGGGGATAATTAGAGAACGAAACAATTCAATGAAACATAATAATATCCATACCATAGGAGTTCTAGAAGAGGAAAAGAGAAAGGGGCAGGTTTACTTGAACGAATTATAACTGAGAACTTCCCTAATTTCGGGAAGTAGGCAGACATCCAAATCCAGGAGGCACAAAGAACTCCCTTCAGGAGTAAGAATAGGTCTTCACCACACCATATCATAGTGACACAGGCAAAATACAATGATAAAGAGAGAATTATGAAAGCAGGTAGGGACAAATGGGCCATAAAATACAAGAGTAGATGCATAAGGGCAATAGCAGTCCTGTCCACTGAAACTTGGCAGGCCAGAAGGAAGTGGCATGAAATATGAATGTGCTGAAGGAAAAATATGCAGCCAAGAATCCTTTATTGAGCAAAGCTGCCATTCAGAATAGAAGGAGAGATAAAAGGTTTCCCAGACAAACACTGAAGGAATTCATAACCACTAAACCAGGCCTGCAAGAGATCCTAAGGGGGATTCTGTGAGGTGAACACTGCAAAGACAACAAAGGACCAGAGTCATAACCACAAGCATTAAACCTACAGATAACACAGTGACACTAAATCCATATCTTTCAATAATAACTCTGAATGTAAATGGACTAAATGCTCCAAAAAATACATAGGGTGTCAGAATGGATGAAAAAAAAAAAACAAGATCCATATATGTGCAGTCTACAAGAGACTCATTTTAGACCCGAATACATCTTCATATTGAAATTGAAAGTATGGAGAGCCATCTACTATGCTACTGGAAATCAAAAGAAAGCTTCAGTAGCCATAGTTACATAAAACAAACTGTTTTTTTTAAGTAAAGGCTGTAATAAAAGATGAAGAAGGGCATTATATCATAATTATAGGGTCTATACATCAAGAATAGCTAACAACTGTAAATGTTTATTCCTCCAACTTGGAGGCACCCAAATATACAAATCAATTAATCACAAACATGTGCAATCTTATTGGTAAGAATATGGTAATTGCAGGGGACTTTAATACTCCACTACAACAATAGGCAGATCATCTAAGCAGAAAATCAATAAAGAAACAATGGCCTTGAATGATACACTGGACCAGATGGACTTGACAGATATATTGAGGTATTTTCATCCAAAAGCACAGAATACAAATTCTTTTCAAGTGCACATGGAACATTCTCCAAGGTAGACCACATACCTGGTTACAAAAAAGCCCTCAATAAATGTAAATAATTGAGATCATACCATGCATATTTTCTGATCACATGCCATGAAACTTGAAATCAACCATCAGAAAAAATTTTGGAAAGCCTCCAAATGCATGGAAGTTAAAGAACATCCTTCTAACGAATGAGTGGGTCAACCAGGAAATTTTGAAGAAGAAATTAAAAATATATGAAAGCAAATTAAAATGAAAAGATAGTCCAAACACTTTCTGATGCAGCAAAGTCAGTCCTAAGAGGAAAATACATGGCAATCCAGGCTTATCTCAAGAAACAAGAAAAATCCCAAAACCTATACACACACCCAAAGGAACTAGAAGGAGAACAGCAAACAAACCCCAAAGCTAGGAGAAGAAAAATAGTAAAGATTAGAGCAGAAATAAACAATATAGAATAATAATTTAAAAAACCAGTAGAACAGATCAATGAATCTAATAGCTGACTTTTTGAAAAAATAAACAAAATTGATAAATGCTTAGTCAGACTTCTTAAAAAGGAAAGAGGGAGAAGCCAAATAGATAAAATCACAAGTGAAAGAGGAGAGATCACAACGAACACCACAGAAGTACAGACAATTAGACAATACTATGAAAAATTATATGCCAACTAACTGGACAACCTGGAAGAAATGGACAAATTTCTAGAAACCCACACACTACCAAAACTCAAACGGGAAGAAATAGAAAATTTGTACAGACCCATAACCAGCGAAGAAATTGAGTCAGTCATAAAAAAAATTCCCTACAAATAAGAGCCCGAGGCCAGATGTCTTCCCAGGGGAATTCTACCAGCCATTTAAAGCAGAGTTAATACATATCCTTCTCAAGCTGTTTCAAAATGGAAAGAGAAAGAAAGCTTCCAGACTCTTGTGAATCCAGCATTATCTTGATTACCAAAACAGTAAGAGAATCCACTGGAAAGGAAAATTATAGACCAATATCCCTGATGAACATGGATGCAAAAATTCTCAACAAGATACTATCAAATCAAATTCCACAGTATATGAAAAGAATTATTCACCATGATCAAGTGGGATTCATTCCTTTGGTGCAGGGCTGGTTCCATGTTTGCAAATCAATCAATGTGATACATCACATTAATAGAAGAAAGGATAAGAACCATATGATCCTTTCAATAGATGCAGAAAAAGCCTTTGACAAACTACAGCATCATTTCTTAATAAAAACCCTCAAGAAAGCTGGGATAGAAGGAACATGCCTCATATCATAAAAGCCATATATGAAAAGCCCACAGCTAATATCAACGTTAATGCAGAAAAACAGAGATTTCCCCCTGAGATCAGGAACACGACAGGGATGTCCACTCTCACCACTGTTGTTTAACACAGTGTTAGAAGTCCTAGCCTCAACAATCAGAAAACAAAATGAAATAAAAGGCATCTAAATTGGCAAAGAAGAATTGAAACTTTCACTTTTTGCAGATGACATGATACTCTACATAGGAAACCCAAAAGGCTCCACCAAAAAGCTACCAGAACTGACACATGAATTCAGCAAAGCCACAGAATACAAATTCAATGTACAGAAACTGGTTGCACTTCTATACACCAATAATGAAGCAAAAGAAAGAGGTATCAAGAAATTGATCCTATTTACAGTTTCACCAAGAACCATAAAATACCTGGTAATAAACCTAGCCAAAGGTGTAAAAGATCTGCATGCTGAAAACTATACAAAACTTATGAAAGAAATTGAAGAAGAAGCAAGGAAATGTAACAAAAATTACATCCTCATGGATTGGAAGACCAAATATTGTTTAAAATTCCAACAGTACCCAAAGCAATCTACACATTCAATGCAATCCCAATCAAAATTGCACCAGCATTCTTCTTGAAGCTAGAAAAAGCAATCCTAAAATTTGTATGGAACCACAAAAGACCACGAATAGCCAAAGTAATATTGAAGAAGAAGACCAAAGTGGGAGGCATCACAATCCCAGACTTTATCCTTAACTACAAACCTGTAATCATCAAGACAGCATGGTATTGGCACAAAAACAGACACATAGACCAATGGAATAGAATAGAGAACCCAAAATTGGACCCACAAATGTATAGCCAACTAATTTTGGGCAAAGCAGGAAAGAGTATCCAATGGAAAAAAGACAGTCTCTTTAGCAATTGATGATGGGAGAATTGGACAGCAACATGCAGAAGAATTAAACTGGACCACTTTCTTACACCATACACAAAAATAAACTCAAAATGGATGAAAGACCTAAATGTGAGATAGGAAAACATCTTGCTTCTTAATGTAGGTGTCTTTTTGTTATAATTTTCCTCTCAGAAATACATTTCTTGCCATGTAAGTTCTGGCATACTGTGTTTTTCTTTACATAGATGTTTTTCTCTAGAAACCTTGGTAAATTCCCTTTTTTATTTTTTTGGTCCATTGGCTGTTCAGAACAGTGTTGGTTAATTTCCCTGTGTTCATGACTTTTCTAGTTCTTTTGTTGTTGTTGATTTCCGTTTTATTTTTTGTTGTTTTTTTTTTTTTTTGCTTTTGTAGTCAGAATAGGTATTTAGTATGATTTCAGTCTTGAATTTGCTGAGACTATTTTCTGTGGCCCAAAATATGGTTTATCTTAGTAAATATTCAATGTACATTTGAGAAGATTGTGTATTATGCTTTTGTTAAATAGAATGTCCTGTATATGTCTGTTATGTCCATTTATTCTATAGTATGGTTCAAATCTGCTTTCTCCTTATTGATTCTCTGTGTGCATAATCTATCCATTATTGAGAGTAGAGTCCCCAAGTATTATTGCATTACTTTTTATTTTTGCTTTTAGTTCTTTTAGGTTTTCTTCATATATTTAGGTACTCTTATGTTGAGCATATAATTATTTAAAATTGTTATATCTTCTACACATATTGATTATTTATTATTTTTTTTAGTTTTTTTTAACAGTTAGCTAACAGTGTTGTGTTAGTCTCTCCTGTATGACAGAGTAATTAAAAAATTCCGTACATCACCCGGTGCTCATCACAAGAACCCTCGTTAATCTGTATAACCTATTTCACTCATCCCTTCACCCCATCCCCCTCTTGTCCCCATCAGTTTGTTCTCTATAGTTAAAAGTCTGTGTCCTGGTCTCTGTATATCTCTCTCTTTCTTTTTTTCACTTTGTTCATTTATTTTGTTTCTTAAATTCTACATGTGAGTAAAATTATATGGTATTTGTCTTTCTCTGACCGATTTATTTTGCTTACAACTTTGCTTTCTAGCTCCAACTATGTCATTACAAATGACAAGATTGCATTATTCTGTATGACTGAATTGTTCCGCTGTGTGTGTATATATGTATTTTTATAAAACTTTATATATATGTATTTTTATCTATAAAATTTACACATATATACTTTATATCTGTACATATGTTAATGATATTTAAAAATATTTTTCTCCTAATCTATGAGCATGGAATATGTTTCCATTTCTTTGTGTCATCTTCAATTTCTTTCATCAGTGTTTTATAGTTTTCAGAGTACAGGTCTTTCACCTCTGTTGTTAGGGTTATTATGAGGTATCTTATTATTTTTGATGCAACTGTGAATTGCATTGTTTTCTTAATTTTTCTTTCTGCAGCTTCATTATTGATGTATAGAAATGCAACAGATTTCTGCACATTGATTTTGTATCCTACAACTTTACTGAATTCAGTCATTGGTTCTAGCATTTTTATGCATGTGTGTAGTCTTTCAAGTTTTATATATGTAGTATCATGTTATCCTCAAATAGTGAAAGTTTTATTTCTTTTTTTTCCTATTTGGATGTCTTTTATTTCTTTTTGTTGTCTGATTGCTGTGGCTAGGACTTTCAGTACTATGTATTATAAAAGTGGTAAAAGTGACCATTCTTATCTTTTTCCTCACCTTAGGGGAAAAGCTCTAATTTTTAGGATGATGTTAGCTATGAATTTTTCATAAATTACCTTTATTATGTTGAGGTATGTTCTCTCTAAACCTATTTTATTGAAAGGTCTTTATCGTGAATGGATGTTGTACTCTGCGAAATACATTTTCTGCATCTATTGAGATGATTGTATGTTTCTTATCCTTTTTCTTATTGATGTGCTGTATCATGTTGATTGACTTGCAAATTCTAATTTACCATTGCCACCTTGAAATAAATCCCACTTGATATGGTAAATGATTTTCAATGTATTGTTGAATTCAGTTTCCAGCAATTTTTGAGAATTTGTGTATCTATGTTCATTATCGATATTGGCTTGTAGTTTTGTTTTTTTTTTTTTAAGCTGTGTCTTCATCTGTTTTTGGTACCAGTGTAATGTTCACCTCATACAATGAATTTGGAAGTTTTTCTTCCAGTTCTATTTTTGGGAATGGTTTGAAAAGAATAAATAACGCTTCTTTAATTGTTTGCTAGAAAATAATTCACCTGCGAAGCAATCTGGTTCTGGAGTTTTGCTTTTTGCTTTTTTTTTTTTTTTTCTGATTCAATTTCATTGCTGGCCATCAGTCTGTTCAAATTTTCTATTTCTTCCTTTTTCAGTTTTGATAGTTTATAGATTTCTTTGAATGTATCCATTTCCTCCAGGCTGTCTATTTTTTTGCCATAAAATTTTTCATAATACTGTCTTATAATTGTTTGCATTTCTGTGGTGTTGGTATTTCTCCTCCTTCAGGTGTGATTTTATTTGAGTACTTTCTGTTTTTTTTCTTGATAATTCTGATTAGAAGTTTACCCTTTTACTGATTTTTTTCAAAGAACCAGCTCTTAGTTTTATTGATCTTTTCTATTGCTTTTTAAGTTTCTATATCATTTGTTTCTGTTGTAATCTTTATTTCCTTCTTTCTGCTGTTTTGAGGGTTTCTTTGTTGTTCTTTTTCTAGCTCTTTTAAGTTTAAGACACAGTGTTGGCAGGGGTTTGGGCTGGTCTTCTGGCGGCGGAGGCCCAACAAATTGGGACTGGGGCCAGTGTGACTTGGAAGGGTGGTTCCATTGTGGGGGATTGGCTTAAGCAAGTTAGGTATCAAGTGTTGTGCTGGGCTGATTCCAAAAGGTGGTTTGTGCTTATGCTGAAGGTCGTGGGGGGAATATGGGGACTGCCAGTACCTTTTCCCACAGGGTTCTCTCCATGAATGCTGCCTCCCTGGGACCCGCTCTGAAATGAGCAAATAACCTCCTCACTGTGTGCCCCAGATGCTCTTTCACATAGCTGTTTCCACACTATATGTCCACAGGCTGTTTGCTTTGCCTTCTCTCCAAGAACTGCCCCACTGCCTCCATCTCTCCAGAGCCAAGCCTGCTTACTGTCCCACTGGTTGCAAAAATTCAGGAAATTTGTTCCTTCTTGCTTTCCAAAGTCAATTGTTATGTGGATTTGTTTTCTGAATTGCTCCTCTGTGTGTTTGTTGCCCTTCTTCATGACTGTGGCTCTTTCACCACCACAGCAACCACTGCATGGGTTTCTCTCCCAAACTGCATCTCTGAACTTCCTACTTTCTTCAATGTGGTCTCTTCTGTACCTTAAGTTGTGGAATTTATTATGTCAGTCTTCAGATTGATTTCTGCGATATTTAGGATGATTTGATAGTTATATAGTTGTATTCATGGAAGATGAGCCTAGGGTCCTCCTACTCTGCCACCATCTCCCTCTTTCTCCATGTTCTAGTCTTTAACCTACTTTGGGTTGACTTCTTTATATGGTGTAAGATAGTGTTCCAGTTTTATTCTTTTGAATGTGCCTGTCCTGTTTTACCAATACTATTTGTGAGGTGACTATCCTTTCTTGGTTTATTTGTCATAAGTTGATTCATCAGATATGTGTGGGTTTCTTTCTCGAATCTCTCTCTATTTTTTTTAAGAGAGAGAGTGCATGTGTGCAAAAGTGGGAGAGAGGATCAGAGGGAAAGAGAGAATTTTTTTTAAGTTTATTTATTTATTTTGAGAAAGAGAAAGCACAAGTCAGGCAGGAGTAGGGAGAGAGGGAGAAAGAATCCCAAGCAGGTTCCGCACTGTAAATGTAGAGCCCAACACGGAGCTGAAATCCACAAACCACAAAATCATGACCTGAGCCAAAGTCACTTAACCAACTGAGCCACCCAGGTGCCCCTTGGATCTATTTTCTTTTCCATTGATCTATGTGCCCGTTTTTATGGCAATGACATAGTCTATTGATTACTGTAGCTTTTTAAAATAGTTTAGCGTCAAGAGGTGTGATGCCTCCAGCTTTATATTTTTTCCTCAGGATTTCTTTGGCTACCTGGAGTATTTCATGGCTCTAGACATATTTTAGGATGGTTTATTTTATTTCTGTAAAAAATGTCATTGCAATTTTGGTAGGAAAAGTATTGAATTTGTAGATTGCTTTGAGTACTATGGACTTTTTAACAATGTTAATTCCTACAATCAAGAAGCACAGAGTATTTTTCATTGATTTGGGTAAGTTTCCATTTCTATTATTATTGTTTTATAGTTTTCAGTGTATGGATCTTTTCCCTCCCTGGCTAAATTTATTAATAGTTATCCCATCCTTTTTAATGAAATTGCAAATGGGATTGTTTCCTTAATTTCTCTATCTGTTGTTCATTATCAGTGTATGGAAATGTAACTGATTTTTGTCAATTGATTTTATATCCAAATTTCTGCTAAATCTATGTATTAGTTCTAACATATTTTGGTGAAATGTTTATGGTTTTCTATATATGTCATATGATCCTCCAATAAAGAAAGTTTTACTTTCTCCTTTCCAATTTGTATGCATTTTTTTTACTTGCCTAATTTCTCTGGCTAGGACTTCCAGCATTATGTTGAATAAAAGTGGCATGCATGGGAATTCTGGTCTTCTTCTCAATCTTGGCAGATAAGCTTTAGCTTTTTAGCAAAGAATTCGATGCTAGCTGTGGGATTGTAATATATGGCCTTTGTTAAGTTACAACTCCTCTATACGCATGTTGTTGAGAGTTTTTATCATGAATGGATATTATATTTTCTCAAATGCTTTTTCTGCATCTTTTGAGATTATCCTATGATTTTTGTTCTTTCTAAATTTAGTGTATCACAATGATTTTTCTGTGGATTTTGAACCATACTTGCATCCCTGGAATAAATTAACTTGATTACAGTGTGTAATCTTTTAATTTATTCTTGAATTATGTTTCTATTATTTTGGGGGTTTTGCATCTATATTCATCGGGATTATTGGCTGTAATTTTATTTTATTGTTAAGTTCTTATCTAGTTTTTTTATCAGAGTAATGTCCTTTTAGAGTGATTTTAGAATATATTCTGTTCTCTTTTATTTATTGGAAGAGTTTGAGAAAGATTGGTAACAACTCTGCTTTACATGTTCAATAGAATTCACCAGTGCAGTCATTTGGTCTTCGACTTCTGTTTGGTGGCTCATTATTTTTCCTTTGTGCTTTTATGACTGGATAATTTAGATGTACTTTAACACACATATTTGTCTTCTGCTTGATCCATTGATGTTGAAGCTCTCTATTGCATTTTTATCAGCTATAGTATTTGTATTTCATTCTGTTTTATGTTTTATATATTTTTGTTAAACTTTTCATTGTCCTCATGCCTTATTTTCCTAATCATTGAAATGTGTTTCTTCACTTTATTTTAACTCATTAACATTTAAAAAAACACTTATTTTTATTTTTTTTCCTTTTTTTTCTTCCCCTCCCCCATGGATTTCTGTTAACTTTCTCAGGATCCACATAAGAGTGAAAATATATGGTATCTGACTTTCTCTGTATGACTTATTTCACTTAGCATAACACTCTCCAGTTCCATTCACGTTGCTACAAAAGGCCATATTTCATTCTGTCTCATTGCCAAGTAGTATTCCATTGTGTATATAAACCACAATTTCTTTATCCATACGTCAGTTGATGGACATTTAGGCTCTTTCTATAATTTGGCTATTTTTGAAAGTGCTGCTATAAAACTTGGGGTACAAGTGCCCCTATGCATCAGCACTCCTATATCCCTTGGGTAAATTCCTAGCAGTGCTATTGCTGGGTCATAGGGTAGGACTATTTTAATTTTTTGAGGAACCTCCACACTGTTTTCCAGAGCAGCTGCAAGAGTTCGCATTCCCCCCAAACAGTGCAAGAGGGTTCCCGTTTCTCCACATCTTTTCCAGCATCTATAGTCTCCTGATTTGTTCATATTAGCCACTCTCACTGGCGTGAGGTGATATCTCAGTGTTGTTGTCATTTCTATTTCACTGATGAGGAGCGACTTTGAGCATTTTTTCATGTGTCTCTTGGCCATCTGGATATCTTCATTAGAGAAATGTCTATTCATGTTTTCTGCCCATTTCTTCACTGGATTTTTTTTTTCAGGTGTGGAGTTTGGTGAGCTCTTTATAGATTTTGGATACTAGCCCTTTGTCCGATATGTCATTTGCAAATATCTTTTCCCATCCCGTTGGTTGCCTTTTAGTTTTGTTGATTGTTTCCTTTGCTGTGCAGAAGTTTTTATCTTCATGAGGTCCCAATTGTTCATTTTTGCTTTTAATTCCCTTGCCTTTGGGGATGTGTCAAGTAAGAAATTGCTGCAGCTGAGATCAGAGAGGATTTTTCCCTGCTTTCTCCTCTAGGGTTTTGATGGTTTCCTGTCTCACATTCAGGTCCTTTATCCATTTTGAGTTTATTTTTGTGAATGGTGTAAGAAAGTGGTCTAGTTTCATCCTTCTGCATGTTCCTGTCTAGTTTTCCCAGCACCATTTGTTAAAGAAACTGTCTTTTGCCATTGGATATTCTTTCATGTTTGTCAAAGATTAGTTGGCCATACTTTTGTGGGGCTAGTTCTGGTGTTTCTATTCTATTCCATTGGTATATGTGTCTGTTTTGGTTCCAATACCATGCTGTCTTGATGATTAAAGCTCTGTAGTAGAGGCTGAAGTCTGGGATTGGGATGTCTCCTGCTTTGGTCACCTTCTTCAAAATTACTTTGTCTATACTGGGCCTTCTGTGGTTCCATACAAATTTTAGGATTGCTTGTTTTAGCTTCAAGAATAATGCTGGTCCAAATTTGATTGGGATTGCATTGAATGTGTAGATAGCTTTGGGTAGTATTGACATTTTAACAATATTGCTTCTTCCAATCCATGAGCACGGAATGTTTTTCCATTTCTTTATGTCTTCTGCAATATCCTTCAAAAGCTTTCTATAGTTTTCAGCATACAGATCTTCGACATCTTTGGTTAGGTTTATTCATAGGTATTTTATGCTTCTTAGTGCAATTGTGAATGAGATCAGTTTCTTTATTTGTCTTTCCGTTGCTTCGTTGTTAGTGTATAAGAATGCAACTGATTTCTGTACATTGATTTTGTATCCTGCGACTTTGCTGAATTCATGTATCAGTTCTAGCAGAATTTTGGTGGAGTCTATCGGGTTTTCCATGTATAATATCATGTCATATGCAAAAAGTGAAAGCTTGAATTCATCTTTGCCAGTTTTGATGCCTTTGATTTCCTTTTGTTGTCTGATTGCTGATGCTAGCACTTCCAACACTATGTTAAACACCAGCGGTGAGAGTGGACATCCCTGTCCTGTTCCTGATCTCAGCGGGAAAGCTCTCAGTTTTTCCCCATTGAGGATGATGTTAGCTGTGTGCTTTTCATAAATGGCTTTTATGATATTTAAGTGTGATATTTAAGTGATATTAAGTTCCTTCTATCCCGACTTTCTTGAAGGTTTTTATTAAGAAGAGATGCTGAATTTTGTCAAATGCTTTTTCTGCATCAATTGACAGGTTGATATGGTTCTTATTTTTTGTTTTATTAATGTGATGTATCACATTGATTGTTTTTCAAATGTTGAACCAGCCTTGCACCCAGGAATGAATCCCACTTGATCATGGTGAATCATTCTTTTTATATGCTGTTGAATTCGATTTGCTAGTATCTTATTGAGAATTTTTGCATCCATATTCATCAGGGATATTGGCCTGTAGTTCTCTTTTTTTGCGAGTTCTCTGTTGGGTTTAGGAATCAGAGTAATGCTGGTTTCATAGAATGAGTCTGGAAGTTTTCCTTCCCTTTCTATTTTTTGGAATAGCTTGAGAAGTATAGGTATTATCTCTGATTTAAATGTCTGGTAGCATTCCTCAGGGAAGCCATATGGTCCTGGACTCTTATTTGTTTTGAGATTTTTGATAACTCATTCAATTTTTGATGGTTATGGGTCTGTTCAAGTTTTCTGTTTCTTCCTGTTTGAGTTTTGCAAGTGCATGGGTGCTTAGGAATTTGTCCATTTCTTCCAGGTTGTCCAGTTTGTTGGCATATAATTTTTCATAGTATTCCCCGATAATTGCTTGTATTTCTGAGATTGGTTTTAATAATTACATTTTCATTCATGATTTTATCTATTTGGGTCATCTCCTTTTTCTTTTTGGGAAGCCTGGCTAAAGGTTTATCAATTTTGTTTATTTTTTCAAAACACCACCTCTTGGTTTCATTGAAATGCTCTACAATTTTTTTTAGATCCTATATTGTTTATTTCTGCTCTGATCTTTATTATTTATCTTCTTCTGCTGGGTTTAGGCTGTCTTTGCTGTACTGCCTCCATTGCCTTTAAGTGTGCTGTTAGAGTTTGCATCTGAGATTTTTCTTCTTTCTTGAGATAGGCCTGGATTGCAATGTATTTTACTCTCAGGACTGCTTTCGCTGCATCCCAAATTATTTGGATTGTTGGTTTTCCATTTTCATTGTTTCCATGTATTTTTTAATTTCTTCTCTAATTGCCTGGTTGACTGATTCATTTTTTAGTAAGGTGTTCCTTAACCTCCATGCTTTTGGAGGTTTTCCAGACTTTTTCCTGTGGTGGATTTCAAGCTCCATAGCATTGTGGTCTGAAATTGTGCATGGTATGATCTCAATTCTTGTATACTTATGAAAGGCTGTTTTGTGACCCAGTATGTGATCTATCTTGGAGAATGTTCCATGTGCACTCGAGAAGAAAGTCTATTTTGTTGCTTTGGGATACTGAGTTCTAACATTATCTGTCAAGTCCATCTGGTCCAATGTGTCATTTATTGATCAGGTGTCTAGATGATGTATCCGTTGTTGTAAGTGGAGTATTAAAGTCCCCTGCAATTACCACATTCTTATCAGTAAGATTGCTTATGTTTATAATTATTTGTTTTACATAGTTGGGGGCTCCCGTATTTGGCACATAGACATTTATAATTGTTAACTCTTCCTGATCATTAAACCCTGTAATTATTATATAATGCCATTCTTCATCTCTTATACAGCCTTTACTTTAAAGTCTAGTTTGTGTGTTATAAGTATGGCTACTCCAGCTTTCTTTTGAATTCCAGTAGCATGATATATAGTTCTCCATCACCTCACTTTCAATTTGAAGGTGTCCTCAGGTCTAAAATGAGTCTCTTGTAAACAGCAAAAAGGTGGGTCTTATACTTTTACCCATTCTGATACCCTATGTCTTTTGGTTGGAGCATTTAGTCCATTTACATTCAGTGCTTTTATAGAAAAATATGGGTTAAGAGTCATTGTGTTGTCTGTAGGTTTCATGCTTGTAGTGATGTCTCTGGTACTTTGTGGTCCTTGCAACATTGCACTCACAGAATCCCCCTTAGGATCTCTTGTAGGGCTGGTTGAGTGGTAATGAATTCCTTCAGTTTTTGTTTGTTTGGGAAGACCTTTATCGCTCCTTCTATTCTAAATGACAGACTTGCTGTATAAAGGATTCTAGGCTGCATATTTTTTCTGTTCGTCACTTTGAAGATTTACTGCCATTCCTCTCTGGCCTGCCAAGTTTCAGGAGATAGATCCGTCATGAGTCTTATCGGTATCCCTTTATATGTTAGATCGTGTTTATCCCTACCTGCCTTCAGAATTTTCTCTTTATCTTTCTATTTTGCCAGTTCCCTATGATATGTCATGCAGAAAGTCGATTCAAGTTATGTCTGAAGGGAGTTCACTGTGCCTCTTGGATTTCAATGCCTTTTTCCCTCCCCAGATCAGGAAAGTTCTCAGCTATGATTTTTCAAGTACACCTTCAGCCCCTTTCTCTCTGTCTTCCTCTTCTGGAATACTTGTTATATGGATATTGTTGCATGTGATTGCATCACTTAGTTCTCTAACTCTCCCCTCATACTCTTGGCTCTTTTTATCTCTCTTTTTCTCAGCTTCCTCTTTTTGCATATTTTTATCTTATAATTCATCTATTCTCTCCTCTGCCTCTTCATTCTGTGCTATGACCGCTCCATTTAATTTTGCACCTCATTTATACCATTTTTTAGCTCCTCATGACTGTTTCTTAATACCTTGATCTCTGTAGTAAGATTGTCTGCTGTCCTCTATACTTTTTTCAAGCCCAGCAATTAATTTTTTGAGTATTATTCTAAATTCATGGCTCATTACATTGCTTAAATCCCTTTTGATCAATTCGTTAGCTGTTGCTACTTTCTGGAGTTTCTTTTAAAGAAAATACTTCTGTTTGGTCATTTTGGATGGTCCCTGGAGTGGTGCAGAACTCTGGGGCACTTCCCCTATGCTGTCTTGAGTAACTTTTGTTGGTGTGTGGGGCCACAGTCAGATGCCATGTCTGTCCCCAGCCCACCGTTGGGGCCACAGTCAGACTGGCGTGTACCTTATCTTCCCCTCTCCCAGGGTCAGGACTCACTGTGGAGTGGTGTGGCCCCTGTCTGGACTACTTGCACACTGCCAGGCTTCTGGTGTTGCTTCGATGGATCTGGCGTATTAGCTGGGGTGGATCTGTAAGGTGCACAGTGGAAGGAGGGCGGGCTTAGCTCGCTTTGCCATAGGTGGTCCCCTACGGGAGGGGCCCTGCAGCACCAGGAGGGAGGCACACCCATCGGAGGGATGGATCCACAGAAGCACAGCATTGGGTGTTTGTGCGGTGCAAGCCAGTTTGGTGATCAGAACTGGGTCCCTTTGGGATTTCAGCTGGGAGATGGGAGAGGGAGATGGCGCTGGCCAGTGCCTTTGTTCCCCACCAAGCTGAGCTCTGTCTTCCAGGGCTCAACAACCCTCCCTCCAGGTGTCCTCTTGCCCTTGTGCTCTCTGAGCAGAGCTCTTGACTTTTAACATTCCAGATGTTAAGTCTGCTGGCTGTCAGAACTCACACAGTCCGGCCCCTGTGCTTTTGCAAGTCAGACTCAGGGGCTCTGCCATGCCAGGAGGGGTGCCCCTCCACCTCCCCAGCTCCTTCCCACCAGTCCGTGTAGTGCACACCACCTCTCCATCCCTCCTGTCCTTTTACATGGGCCTCTTGTCTAAGCTTGGCTCTGGAGAGTCCGTTCTGCTAGTCTTCTGGTGGTTTTCTGGGTTATTTAGTCACATGTGGGTGGAATCTAAGTGATCAGCAGGATGCGGTGAGCCCAGCGTCCTCCTACGCCACCATCTTCCTTCATAAAGTCTCCATCCTAGTGTATTCTTAACAAGCACCAGAGATAGATCTTTCACATCGTTATTCAAATATTCTACTCTCTTCATCTTGAAAAAATAAACTTCTGGATTTCCGATATCCTTCAGTTATCTATCTGTCTATTTAGTAGCTATATAGCTAGCTAGCTATCACCTATCTATTATCAATTATCCATCTACATTTTCCTTCAGAATTAGATTTTAAAAGGTGCTACTTGTGAGAGGAGAATTAAAATGGTGGGAGAGTAGAGGGACTGTAATATTCCTGGCCCCTCAAACACAGCTGAATTGAGGTCAGATCATTTGGAACACCCAGGGAATCAATTAGCAGAATGGCAGAAAGATTGTATATATATATGCATATGTATATGTATATGTATATGTATACACACACACATATGTATGTGTGTGTGTGAGTATGTGTGTGTGTGTGTGAGAGAGAGAGAGAGAGAGAGAGAGAGAGATCACGAATTTTTACTCATTCTTTTTACAGCTTTTCTATTTCTTCTTCTTTATTACTCTTTATCTGGATTTAGCCTTATAGTTTTTTTTTTTTTTTTTGATTCTCTGGCATTCTTTTCTCCCCTCTCTTTTTTCTCTTTTTATGGGACAGGGTTTCCCTCCTTTTTTCCTTTTTGTTCCAGGGTTACTTCAACAAATCAATCAAAGCACACCTGGTTGACGGTCCAAAACTCCACCACTACAAGCATGGAGGAGCTTTGCAGAGGTGACTAGTGGGATACAGCAGCAAAAATGCAACAACAGAGTGCATGCAAACAAACCAAACCAAAACAAAACACTTCCTGAAGTGCCAGGCCCTGGACAGTGTATGATCCCTTGTGAATGTAGTAGTACTCACAGGTTTAGGACACACAACAAACTATTAAAACACACAAAAGACAGAAACAGCCAAAATGACAAAATGGAAGAATTTTCCCAATAGAAAATCCAGGAATAAATCACCACCAGGGAATTGCTCAAAAGAGTTATAAACAATATATCTGAAAATATTTTAAGATAACAATCATAAGACTAATAGCTAGGCTTGAAAACAACATAGAAGACAAGAGAAAACCTATTGCTTCAGAGATCAAATACCTAAGAACTAGCCACAATGAATTAAGAAATGCTATAAATGAGATGCAAAATAAACTAGATACAGGGACAGCAAGGATAGAAGGAGAGGAGAGAATAGGTGAAATGGAAGACAAAAGTATGGAAAATGATGAAACTGAAAAAAAAGAGGGAAAGGAAATGACTAGATCATGAGTGGAGAATTAGAAAGCTAAGTGATTCCATGAAAAGAAATGTCCATATCATAGGAGTTCCAGAAGAAGACAGAGAGAAAGGGGTAAAAGATTTATTTGAACAAATTATACCTGAGAACTTCCCTAATCTGGGGAAGGAAACAAACATCCACGTCCAAGAGGAACAGAGAAGTCCCTTCAAAATATAAAAACAGGCAACAGCATGACACATCATAGTGAAATTGGCAAAATACAAATATAAAGAAAGAATTCTGAAGGCAGTTATGGACAAATAGTCCTTATACAACAAGGGTAGACACATAAAGGTTGTAGCAGACCTGTCTACTGAAACGTGGTGGGACAGAAGGGAGTGACAGGAAATATTCAATGTGCTGATGGGGGAAAATGTGCAGCCAAGAATCCTCTATCTAGCAAGGCTGTCATTCAGAAAAGGAGAGATGGGAAAAATGTGCAGCCAAGAATCCTCTATCAGCAAGGTTGTCATTCAGAAAAGAAGGAGAGATAAAGGCTTTCCCAGACAAACAGAAACTAAAGGAGCTCATGACCACTAATCCAGCCCTGCAAGACCTCCTAATGAGAACTCTGTGAGTGGAAAGCTGAAACGACTACAAAGGACCAGAGACACCACCACAAGCACAAAACCTACAGATAACACAATGACACTAAATCCATACCTTTCAATAATCATTCTGGATGTGTAAATGGACTAAATTCACCAGTCAAAAGACATAGGGTATCAAATGGATTAAAAACAACAACAACAACAACAAAACACAAGATCCATCTATATGCTGCACACAGGAGTCTCATTTTACACCTGAGGACACCCGCAGTTTGAAAGTGAGAGGATGGAGAAACATATATCATGCTAATGGACATCACAAGAAAGCCAGAGTAGCTTTCACCAATAGTACAAAAGTGTACCCCTTTCTCCACATCCCCACCAACACCTGTTGTTTCCTGTGTTGCTAATTTTAGCCATTGTGACAGGTGTGAGGTTGTATCATTGTGGTTTTGATTTGTAGTTCCCTGTTGATGAGTGATGTTAAGCATCTTTTCATGTGTCTGATTGCCATCTGGATGTCTTCTTTGGAAAAGTGTCTATTCATGTCTTCTGCTCTACACTGCATTACTTGTTTTTTTGGGTGTTGAATTTGGAAAGTTCTTTATAGGTTTTGGATACTAACCCTTTATCCAATATGTCGTTTGCAAATATCTTCTCCCATTGGGTTAGTCGCATTTAATTTTGTTGATTGTTTCTTTTGCTGTGCAGAAACTTGCACTGTTGGTGGGATTGCAAACTGGTGCAGCCACTCTGGAAAACTGTGTGGAGGTTCCTCAAAAAATAAAAAAAAAAAAAATAACTACCTTATGATCCAGCGATTGCACTATTAGGAATTTATCCAAAGGAAACAGGACTGCTGATTTGAAGGGGCACATGCACCCCAATGATTGTAGCAGTGCTATCAACAATAGCTAAATAATGGGAAGAGCCCAAATGTCCATCGACTGATGAATGGATTAAGAAGATGTGGTATATATACAATGAAATACTACTGGGTGATGAAAAAGAATGAAATCTTGCCATTTGCAACAATGTGAATAGAACCGGAAGCAAAATAAGACAGGGAAAGATAGATATCACATGATTTCACTCATAGTGGAATTTTAGAAACTTAACAGATTAAAATAAGTGGAGGGAAGGAAAAATAAAATAAAAACACAGAGAGAGGCAAACCATAAGGGACTTTTAAATACAGAGACAAACTGAGGGTTGGTGGGGGTGGGTTAAATGGGTGGCAGACATTAAGGAGGGCACTCTTTTGGATGAATACTGGGTGTCCTATGTAAGAGTTGAATTGAATCACTGGGTTATACTCCTGAGGCCAAGACTACACTGCATGTTACCTAACTTGAGATAGATAGACAGATAGATAGATAGATAAATGGGTTGCTTGTATATGAACAAGGGCTGAAACATTTAGTAAATAAAAATACAGGACACCTTGTATTTTATCTGACAACCCTAATGCTCTTCAAGGTATCATTATTCACACTATTCCTAGTAACTTCTCAATTCACTCCAATAAGTCATCCACCTAACAATTTTATTGAAACCCACTTTGCCAATCATCTCCATGTTTACAAATTATATGGACAAATTCATTTTACCTGGACTTTTATTAGACATTTAACTTCTGTCTTCTTGAACCACTCTCTTTCCTTGGCTTTGATGGCATTAAATTCCTTTGAACTTTATCCACTTTGTCTCAGGATTTTTATATTTTCTATCTGGTCTTTAAGTATTGGGATTTCTCAGAACTTTATTCTGAGTGCTCTTATCTTCTTTACTGGATTAACGTCCATAGAATTTTCATTCAGTCTTGTAACTGTAAGTACTGTATACTCTTTACACTTAAAATCTGTATTTTCAGAGGTGCCTGTGTGGCTTAGTTGGTTGAGTTTCTGACTTTGGCTCAGGTCATGATCTCACGGATCAGTTTGTGAGTTCAATTCTGGTGTTAGGCTCTGTGCTGACAGCTACGAGCCTGGAGCCTGCTTCATATTCTGTGTCTCCCTCTCTCTCTCTCCCCCTCCACCCTCTCTCTATCTCTCAGAAATAAATAAACATTAAAAAATTAAGAGAAAAAAGAATTTTCAAACGTCTATACTTTCGGTTCACAAACTTCAGAATGTTACATTAAACTTCCAATTTAATATCTGCATCTCAATGTATATTAGGTAAGTCAAACTGAAAATTTTCCAAGCTGAATCTTTGTTCTCCATTTGTTCAACTTGCACCTCACTTCGTATTCTCCATTTTAGTAAATATTATTTTCCCATTGCTCACTCCAGGAAACTGGAAGTAACCTTTGACACTTACCTCTACCTTATATCCTGTATCCACCCAAATGCCAATCTCAATAGATCCGTTTATTTTTCAAATTATATTTCAAAAAGAACCATATATTTTACTTTCATTACCACTATGCTACTTCTTAACGAACCCCTTCCTGGCTTATCTGAGCCATTATCCTAGTTTAAAAACTCAGAACACAATGCATCTGTATACTTCATATCATTTGCCACAATTAGATTCTTCAAATTTGGAATTATTAGGTAAAGAAATGTCCATTTCACTAGGTTGTACAATTCATGAAATTCTTATTTTGGTCTGCCTTGCAGAATATCTGGTAAATAATAGATGTTTGATAAATATTTGTTGAATTAATTATATAATGTAATTAGAATTGTTAGTAATGAGTGTATATTTACCATATTCCTGGAAATATACTAATGCTTACCTGAGGTATCTTATCTCATTTAGTTCTTTCAACTATCTTACTATTTTTCTTTATAGTGGAAGAAACTGAGGCCCAGAAGGTCTAAGAATCCCACCCAAATTTACAGAGCTAATAAGCAGAACTGTGATTTAAACTCTAGGTCCATTCAGGTTGTTGCAAATGGCAACATTTCATTCTTTTTTGATTGCCATAGAGTATTTCATTGTGTGTGTGTGTGTGTGTGTGTGTGTGTGTGTGTGTATACCACAGCTTCTTTTTTACATTCTTCAGTCGATGGACATTTGGCCTCTTTTCATTATTTGGCTATTGTTGATAGTTTTGCTATGTGGGCAATAAGCTTAGGAATTCCCTGAGCTTGCATCCATGGGTTAACAAGGCATATAGGAATAGGAAGCCTCAGAATGAAACATCCAATATTAGGTAATCCAGATTAGGTGTTCAGGGAGGAAGCACCCCCAACTTAGTAAAATAACAGAATGCTGCTTTCACAGAAAGGAAGGACCAGTATAGATAAACAGGAAAACAAAGTTATAATCACAGTAGGGTGAAGTTGCTTGGAGCCGAGCTTATTAGCAAAATAAAGGAGTTTTGCTGATCCTGAGGTAGGATGCTTTGTCTTGTTTTATTTTTTAATTTTATTTTTTTTTTAAATTTACATGCAAATTCATTAGCATATAGTGAAACAATGATGTCAGGAGTAGATTCCTTAATGCCACTTACCCATTTAGCCCATCCCCCCTCCCACAACCATTCCAGCAACGCTGTTTGTTCTCAATATTTATGAGTCTCCTCTGTTTTGTAACCATCCCTGTTGTTATATTATATTTGTTTCCTTTCCTTTATGTTCATCTGTTTTGTCTCTTAAAGTCCTCATGTGAGTGAAGTCATATGATTTTTGTCTTTCTCTGACTGACTAATTTCACTTAGCATAATACATTCCAGTTCCATCCACGTAGTTGCAAATGGCAAGTTTTCATTCTTTTTGACTGCCGAGTAGTACTCCATAATGTGTGTGTGTGTATATATATATGTATATGTATATATATTTATATATATGTATATATAATATATATATACATATATAATGTATATTTATATATATTTATATATATGTATATATATTATATATATGTATATATATTATACATATGTATATGTATATATGTATGTTTATGTATATATGTATATATATCCACATATATTTATACATATATATATATATATACACATATATATATATCTCACATCTTCTTTATCCATTCTTCCATTGATGGACATTTGGGCTCTTTCCATTCTTTAGCTATTGCATATAGCACTTTCCATACTTTGGCTATTGTTGATAGTGTTGCTATAAACATGGGGTGCATATGACCCTTCAAAACAGCATACCTGTATCCCATGGATAAATGTCTAGTAGTGCAATTTCTGGGTCTTAAGGTAGTTTTATTTTTTTAGTTTTTGGAGGAACCTCCATACTGTTTTCCAGAGTGGCTGCACCAGCTTGATTTCCCACCAATGCAAAAAAGACCCTCTTTCTCCACATCCTCGCCAACATCTGTTGTTGCCAGAGTTGTTAATGTTAGCCATTCTGACAGGTGTAACGTGGTATCTCATTGTGGTCTTGATTTGTATTTCGCTGTTGATGAGTAATGTTGAGCATTTTTTCGTGTGTCGGTTGGCCATCTAGATGTCTTCCTTGGAGAAGTATCTATTGATGTCTTTTGCCCATTTTTCACTGGATTATTTGTTTTTTTGGGTGTTGAGTTTGATAAGTTCTTTATAGATTTTGGATACCAGCCCTTGTCTGATATGTCTTTTGCAAATATATTCTCCCATTCTGTCAGGTGCCTTTTAGTTTTGCTGATTGTTTCCTTCACTGTGCAGAAGCTTTTTATTTTGATGAGGTCCCAATAGCTCATTTTTGCTTTTTTTTTCCTAGCCTCCAGAGATGTGTTGAATATTAAGTTGCTGTGGGCAGATCAAAGAGGATTTTGCCTGATTTCTCCTCGAGGATTTTGATGGCTTCCTGTCTTACATTGAGGACTTTCATCCATTTTGAGTTTATTTTTGTGTATGGTGTAAGAAAGTGGTCCAGGTTCATTCTTCTGCATGTTGCTGTCCAGTTTTCCCAGCACCACTTGCTGAAAAGACTGTATTCCATTGGATATTCTTTCCTGATTTGTCAAAGATTAGTTGGCCATACATTTGTGGGTCAATTTCTGGGTTCTCTATTCTGTTCCATTGATCTGAATGTCTGTTCCTGTGCCAGTACCATACTGTCTTGATGATTACAGCTTTGTACTATAGCTTGAAGTCTGGGACTGTGATGCCTCCTGCTTTGGTTTTCTGTTTCAAGATCGCTTTTGCTACTTGAGGTCTTTTCTGGTTCCATACAAATTTTAGGATTATTTGTTCTAGCTCTGTGAAGAATGTAATTACAAAGAATAAATTATTTGATAGGGATTGCATTGAATATGTAGATTGCTTTGCATAATATCGACATTTTAACAAAATTTGTTCTTCCTGAACAGGAGCATGGAATCTTTTTCCATTTATTTGTGTCTTCTTCAATTTATTTCATAAGCTTTCTAGAGTTTTCAGTGTATAGATTTTTCACCTCTTCAGTTAGATTTATTCCTAGGTATTTTATGGTTATTGGTGCAACTGTAAATGGGATTGATTCCTTGATTTCTCTTTCTGTCACTTCATTGTTGGTGTAAAAGAGTGCAACCAATTTCTGTGCATTGATTTTATATTCTGCAACTTTGCTCAATTCATTAATCAGTTCTAGCAGTTTTTTTAGTGGAATCTTTTGGGTTTTCCATATAGAGTATCATGTTATTGGTGAAGAGTGAAAATGTGACCTCCTCATGGCCAATTTGGATGCTATTTATTTCTTTTTGTTGTATGATTCCAGAGGCTAAGACTTCCAATACTATGTTGAATAACAGTGGCAAGAGTGGACATCCCTGTCTTGTTCCTGACATTATGGAGAAAACTCTCAGTTTTTCCCCATTGAGGATGATATTAGCGTTGGGTCATTCATATATGGCTTTTATGATCTCAAGGTATGATCCTTCTATCCTTACTTTCTTGAGGGTTTTTTCAAGAATGGATGTTGGAGGGACAGGGGAAGATGGCGGCGTAGGACGCTGGGCTCACCACGCGTCCTGCTGGTCAATTAGATTCCACCTACACCTGCCTAAATAACCCAGAAAACCACCAGAAGACTAGCAGAACGGAGTCTCCAGAGCCAAGTGAAGACGAGAGGCCCATGGAAGAGGGTAGGAAGGGCAGAGAGGCGGTGCACACAGCATGGACTGGCGGGAAGGAGCCGGGGTGGAGGGGCAGCCTGCCGGCCAAGCAGAGCCCCCAAGTCTGGCTTGCAAAAGCAGAGGGGCCAGGCGGAGTGTGTTCTGACAGCAAGCGTGACTTAGCATCTGGGAGGTCATAAGTTAACAGCTCTGCTCAGAAAGCGGGAAGGCTAGAGGACAAAGGGAGGGAAAGTTGCTGAGCCCCGGGACGACAGAGCTCAGTTTGGCGGGCAACAAAGGCGCTAGCCAGCGCCACCTCCCTCGCCCATCCCCCCGCCAAAATCCCAAAGGGAACCGGTTCCTGCCAGGGAACTTGCTTGCTCCCCGCAAACACCCAACACTGTGCTTCTGTGGAGACAACTCTCCAGCAGCGGGTCTGACTCCTTCCCGCTGACACAGGGCCCCTCCTGAAGTGGATCACCTAAGGAGAAGCGAGCTAAGCCTGCCCCTCCTGCCCCCATGCACCTTGCCTAACACCCCAGCTAATACACCAGATCCCCAGCACCACAAGCCTGACAGTGTGCAACTAGCCCAGATGGGCCATGCCACCCCACAGTGAATCCTGCCACTAGGACATGGGAAGAGAAGGCACACACCAGTCTGACTGTGGCCCCAGCAGTGGGCTGGGGGCAGAAGTCAGGTCTGACTGCAGCCCTGCCCACCAACTCCAGTTATACACCACAGCACAGGGGAAGTGCCCTGCAGGTCCTCACCACTCCAGGGACTATCCAAAATGACCAAACGGAAGAATTCCCCTCAAAAGAATCTCCAGGAAAAAACAACAGCTAATGAACTGATCAAAACAGATTTAAATAATATAACAGATAGTGGATTTAGAATAATAGTCATAAAATTAATCCCTGGGCTTGAAAAGAGTATAGAGGACAGCAGAGAATCTAAAGCTACAGAGATCAAGGGACTAAGGAACAGTCAGGAGGAGCTGAAAAACACTTTAAAAGAGATGCAAAATAAAATGGAAATGACCGCGGCTCGGATTCAAGAGGCAGAGGAGAGAATAGGTGAACTAGAAGATAAAATTATGGAAAAGAGGAAGCTGACAGAAAGAGTGATAAAAAAATCCAGGAGTATGAGGGGAAAATTAGAGAACTAAGTGATACACTAAAAAGAAATAATATACGCATAATTGGTATCCCAGAGGAGGACGAGAGAGGGAAAGGTGCTGAAGGGGTACTTGAAGAAATAATAGCTGAGAACTTCCCGGATCTGGGGAAGGAAAAAGGCATTGAAATCCAAGAGGCACAGAGAACTCCCTTCAGACGTAACTTGAATCGATCTTCTGCACGACATATCATAGTGAAACTGACAAAATACAAGGATAACTAGAAAATTCTGAAAGCAGCAAGGGATAAACATGCCCTCACATATAAAGGGAGACCTATAAGACTCGTGACTGATCTCTCTTTTGAAACTTGGCAGGCCAGAAAGGATTGGCAGGAGACCTTCAATGTGTTCAACAGAAAAAATATGCAGCCGAGAATCCTTTACCAGCAAGTCTGCATTTAGAATAGAAGAAGAGATAAAGGTCTTCCCAAACAAACAAAAACTGAAGGAATTCATCACCACTAAACCAGCCCTACAATAGATAATAAGGGGAATCCTGTGAGACAAAGTACCAGAGACATCGCTACAAGCATAAAACATACAGACATCACAATGACTCTAAACCCATATCTTTCTATAATAACACGGAATATAAAAGGATTAAATGTGCCAACCAAAAGACATAGGGTATCAGAATGGATAAAAAAACAAGACCCATCTATTTTCTGTCTACAAGAGACTCATTTTAGACCTGAGGACACCTTCAGATTGAGAGTGAGGGGATGGAGAACTATTTATCATGCTACTGGAAGCCAGAAGAGAGCTGGAGTAGCCATACTTATATCAGACGAACTAGACTTTAAATTAAAGACTGTAACAAGAGATGAAGAAGGGCATTATATAATAATCACAGGGTCTATCCATCAGGAAGAGCTAACAATTATAAATGTCTATGTGCCAAATACCGGAGCCCCCAAATATATAAAACAATTACTCATAAACATAAGCAACCTTATTGATAAGAATGTGGTAATTGCAGGGGCTTTAACACCCCACATACAGAAATGGATAGATCATCTAGACACACGGTCAATAAAGAAACAAGGGCCCTAATGATACATTGGATCAGATGGACTTGACAGATATATTTAGAACTCTGCATCCCAAAGCAAAAGAATATACTTTCTTCTCGAGTGCACATGGAACATTCTCCAAGATAGATCATATACTGGGTCACAAAACAGCCCTTCATAAGTTTACAAGAATTGAAATTATACCATGCATACTTTCAGACCACAATGCTATGAAGCTTGAAATCAACCACAGGAAAAAGTCTGGAAAACCTCCAAAAGCATGGAGGTTAAGGAACACCCTACTAAAGAATGAGTGGGTTAACCAGGCAATTAGAGAAGAAATCAAAAAATATATGGAAACAAACGAAAATGAAACTACCACAATCCAAACACTTTGGGAGGCAGCGAAGGCAGTCCTGAGCGGAAAATACATTGCAATTCTGGCCTATCTCAAGAAACAAGAAAAATCCCAAATACAAAATCTAACAGCACACCTAAAGGAAATAGAAGCAGAACAGCAAAGGCAGCCTAAACCCAGCAGAAGAAGAGAAATAATAAAGATCAGAGCAGAAATAAACAATATAGAATCTAAAAACACTGTAGAGCAGATCAACGAAACCAAGAGTTGGTTTTTTGAAAAAATAAACAAAATTGACAAACCTCTAGCCAGGCTTCTCAAAAAGAAAAGGGAGATGACCCAAATAGATAAAATCATGAATGAAAATGGAATTATTACAACCAATCCCTCAGAGATACAAACAATTATCAGGGAACACTATGAAAAATTATATGCCAACAAATTGGACAACCTGGAAAACATGGACAAATTCCTGAACACCCAGACTCTTCCAAAATTCAATCAGGAGGAAATAGAAAGTTTGAACAGACCCATAGCCAGAGAAGTAATTGAATCGGTTATCAAAAATCTCCCAAAAAACAAGAGTCCAGTACCAGATGGCTTCCCAGGAGAGTTCTACCAGACGTTTAAAGCAGAGATAATACCTATCCTTCTCAAGCTATTCCAAGAAATAGAAAGGGAAGGAAAACTTCCAGACTCATTCTATGAAGCCAGTATTACTTTGATTCCTAAATCAGACAGAGACCCAGTAAAAAAGAGAACTACAGGCCTATATCCCTGATGAATATGGATGCAAAAATTCTCAATAAGATACTAGCAAATCGAATTCAACAGCATATAAAAAGAATGATTCACCATGCTCAAGTGGGATTCATTCGTGGGATGCAGGGCTGGTTCAACATTCACAAATCAATCAACGTCATACATCACATTAATAAAAGAAAAGATAAGAACGATATGATCCTGTCAATCGATGCAGAAAAGACCTTTGACAAAATTCAGCACACTTTCTTAATAAAAACCCTTGAGAAAGTTGGGATAGAAGGAACATACTTAAAGATCATAAAAGCCATTTATGAAAAGCCCACAGCTAACATCATCCTCAATGGGGAAAAACTGAGAGCTTTCTCCCCGAGATCAGGAACACGACAGGGATGCCCACTCTCACCGCTGTTTTTTAACATAGTGTTGGAAGTTCTAGCATCAGCAATCAGACAACAAAAGGAAATCAAAGGCATCCAAGTTGGCAAAGATGAAGTCAAGGTTTCACTTTTTGCAGATGACATGATACTATACTACTATACATGGAAAATCTGATAGACTCCACCAAAAGTCTGCTAGAACTGGTACATGAATTCAGCAAAGTCACAGGATACAAAATCCATGTACAGAAATCAGTTGCATTCTTATACACTAACAATGAAGCAACAGAAAGACAAATAAAGAAACTGATCCCTTTCACAGTTGCACCAAGAAGCATAAAATACCTAGGAATCAATCTATCCAAATATGTAAAAGATCTGTATGCTGAAAACTATAGAAAGTCTTTTTATTTTTTATTTTTTTAAAAAAATAAATTTACATCTAAGTTAGCATATAGTCCAACAATGATTTCAGTAGTAGAATCCTTAATGCCCCTTACCCATTTAGCCCATTCCCCCTCCCCAAACCCCTCCAGTAACCCCCTATTTCTTCTCCATATTGAAGAGTCTCTTATGATTTGTCCCCCTCCCTGTTTTCATAGTATTTTTGCTTCCCTTACCTTGTGTTCATCTGTTCTGTGTCTTAAAGACCTCATATGTGTGAAGTCATATGATATTTGTCTTTCTGTGACTAATTTCACTTAGCATAATGCCTTCTAGTTCCATCCGTGTAGTTGCAAATGGCAAGATTTCATTCTTTTTGATCACTGAGTAATACTCCATTGTATGTATATACCACATATTCTTTATTCATTCATCCATCGATGGACATTTGGGGCCTTTCCATACTTTGGCTATTGTTGGTAATGATGCTATAAACATTGGGGTGAATGTGTCCCTTTGAAACAGCGTACCTGTATCCCTTGGATAAATACCTGATAGTGCAATTGCTGGGTCATAGTTCTATTTTTAATTTTTTGAGAAAACTCCTTACTGTTTTCCAGAGTGGCTGCACCAGTTTGAATTCCCACCAGCAGTGCAAAAGAGAACCTCTTTCTCTGCATCCGTTGTTTCCTGATTTGTTATGTTAGCCATTCGGACAGGTGTGAGGTGATATCTCATTGTGGTTTTGATTTATATTTCCCTGATGATGAGTGATGTTGAGCATTTTTTTCATGTGTTGTTTGGCCATCTGGATGTCTTCTTTGGAGACATATCTATTCATGTCTTTTGCCCATTTCTTCACTGAATTATTTGTTTTTTTGGGTGTTGAGTTTGATAAGTTCTTTACAGATTTTGGATACTAACCCTTTATCTAATTTCATTTCTAAATATCTTCTCCCATTCTGTTGGTTGCCTCTTAGTTTTGCTGACAGTTTCCTTCTCTGTTCATAAGTTTTAATTTTGGTGAGGTCCCAGTAGTTCATCTTTGCTTTTGTTTCCCTTGCCTCTGGAGACATGTTGAGTAAGAAGTTTCTGTGGCCAAGGTCAAACAGGTTTTTGCCTGCATTCTCCTCAAGGATTTTGATGGCTTCCTGTATTACATTGAGCTCTTTCATCCATTTTGAATTTGTTTTTGTGTATGGTGTAAGATAGTGGTCCAGGTTCATTCTTCTGCATGTCACTGTCCAGTTTTCCCAGCACCACTTGCTGAAGAGACTGTCTTTATTCCATTGGATATTCTTTCCTGTTTTGTCAAAGATTAGCTCACCATACGTTTTTGTGGGTCCATTTCTGGGTTCTCTTTTTGGTTTCATTGATATGAGTGTCTGTTCTGGTCCCAGTACCATACTGTCCTGATGATTACAGCTTTGTAATACAGCCTGACATCTGGGACTGTGATGCCTCCTGCTTTGGTTTTCTGTTTCAAGATTGCTTTTGTGGTTCTATACAAATTTTAGGATTGTTTGTTCTAGCTCTGTGAAGGATTCTGGTGTTATTTTGATAGGTATTGCATTGAATATGTAGATTGATTTGGGTAGTATTGACATTTTAACAATATTTGTTCTTCCTATCCAGGAGCATGGAATCTTTTTCCATTTCTTTGTGTCTTCTTCAATTTCTTTCATAAGCTTTCTATAGTTTTCAGTGTATATATTTTTCACCTCTTTGGTTAGATTTATTCCTAGGTATTTGGTGGGTTTGGTGTAATTGTAAATGGGATCAATTCTTTGATTTCTCTTTCTGTCGCTTCATTGTTGGTGTATAGGAATGCAATTGATTTCTGTGGATTGATTTTATATCCTGCCACTTTGCTGAATTCATGGATCAGTTCTAGCAGTTTTTTTGGTGGAATCTTTTGGGTTTTCCATGTAGGGTATCATGTCATCTGTGAAGAGTGAAAGTTTGATCTCCTCCTGGCCGATTTTCATGCCTTTTATTTCTTTGTGTTGTCTGCTGACCTAAGACTTCCAATACTATGTTGAATAACAGTGGTGAGAGTGGACATCCCTGTCTTATTCCTGACCTTAGGGGGAAAGTTTTCAGTTTTTCCCCATGAAGGATGATATTAGCATTGGGTCTTTCATATATGGCTTTTATGATCTCGAGGTATGATTCTTCTGTCCCTACTTTCTTAAGAGCTTTTATCAAGAAAGGATGCTGTATTTTGTCAAGTGCTTTCTATGCACCTATTGAGAGGATCATGTGGTTCTTGTCCTTTCTTTTGTTGATGTAATGAATCACATTGATTGTTTTGAGGATATTGAACCAGCCTTGTCTCCCACGTATAAATCCCACTTGGTCATGGTGAATAAATTTTCAATGTATTGTTGGATCCGGTTGGCTAATATCTTGTTGAGGATATTTGTATCCATGTTCATCAGGCAAATTGGTCTATATTTCTCCTTTTTAGTGGGGTCTTTGTCTGGTTTTGGAATTAAGGTAATGCTGGCTTCATAGAAAGAGTTTGGAAGACTTCCTTCCATTTCTATTTTCTGGTACAGCTTCGAGAGAATAAGTTAACTCTTCCTTAAATGTTCGCTAGAATTCCCTTGGAAAACGATCTGGTTCTGGGCTCTTGTTTTTTGGGAGATTTTTGATTAAAAATGTGTTTTATTTACTGGTTATGGGTCTGTTCAAATTTTCTATTTCTTCTTATTTCAATTTTGGTAGTTTATATATTTTCAGTCATTTGTCCATTTCTTCCAGATTGCCCATTTTTATTGGCATATAATTGCTCATATTATTCTCTTATTATTGTTTTTATTTCTGCTATGTTGGTTGTGATCTCTCCTCTTTCATTCTTCATTTTATTGAATTGGGTCCTTTCCTTTTTCTTTTTGATCAAACTGGCTAGTGGTTTATCAATTTTGTTAATTCTTTCAAAAACCAGCTTCTGGTTTCATTGATGTTTTCTACTGTTTTTTGTTTTATTTTTTGTTTTGTTTGTTTGTTTGTTTTTGTTTTCAATAGCATTTATTTCTGTTCTGAACTTTATTATTTCCTGTCTTCTTCTCATTTGGTTTTTATTTGCTTTTCTTTTTCCAGCTCTTTGAGGTATAAGGTTAGGTTGTGTATCTGAAACCTTTCTTCCTTCTTTAGAAAGGTCTGGATTGCCATATACTTTCCTCTTATGACTACCTTTGCTGCATCCCAGAAGTTTTGGGCTGTGGTATTATCATTTTGTTTGGATTCCATGGACTTTTTAATTTTCTATTTAACTTCTCGGTAGCCCGTTCCTTCTCTTGTAAGATGTTCTTTAGTCTCCAAGTATTTTTTACCTTTCCAAATTTTTCTTGTGGTTGATTTCGAGTTTCAGTGCATTGTGGTCTGAAAATATGCACGACATGATCTTGATCTTTTGTACATGTTGAGGGCTGATTTGTGTCCCAGTATGTGATCTATTGTGTAGAATGTTCCATGTGCCCTGGAGAAGAATGTATATTCTGCTGCTTTTGGATAAAATATCCTGGATATATCTGTTAATTCCATCTGGTCCAGTGTGTCATTCAAAGCCATTGTTTCCTTGTTGATTTTCTGATTAGATAATCTGTCTATTGCTGTGAGTATGGTGTTGAAGTCCCCTACTATTCTGGTATTATTATCAATGAGTTTCTTTATGCTTGTGTTTAATTGATTTACATATTTTGGTGATTTAACATTTGGGGCATAAATGTTTACAATTGTTAGTTCTTCTTGGTGGATAGACCCCGTAATTATGATATAATGCCCTTCTTCATCTCTTGTTGCAGTCTTTATTTTAAATTCCAGGTTGTATGATATAAGTGTGGCTACTCTGGCTTTCTTTTGTCAACCATTAGCATGATACATAGTTCTCCATCCCCATACTTTCCATCTAAAGGTGTCTTTAGGTCTAATGTGGGTCTCTTGTAATCAGCATATAGATGGATCTTGTTTTGGGTTTTTTTTTTTAATTCATTCTGTTACCCTATGTCTTTTTATTTGAGCACCTAGTCCGTTGACATTTAGAGTGAGTAATGAAAGATATGAATTTATTGCCATTATGTTGTTTGTAGAGTTGAGTTTCTTGTCGTGTTCTCTGGTCCTTTAGAGTCTTTGTTGCTTTTGGTCTTTTTTGGTTGTTTGTTTGTTTGTTTCCATCATTTCTCCCCTCAGAGAGTCCCCCTTAAAGTTTCTTTCAGGGCTGGTTTAGTGGTCACAAACTCCTTTAATTTCTGTTTGTCTGGGAGACTTTTAATGTCTTCTTCTATTTTGAATGACAGCCTTGCTGGATATAGAATTCTTGGCTGCGCATTTTTCCAATTCAGCATATTGAATATATCCTGCCACTCCTTTCTGGCCTGCCAAGTTTTTGTGGGTAGTTCTGCAGCAAACCTGATCTGTCTTCCCTTGTAGGTTAAGGATTTTTTTTTTCTCTTGTTACTTTGATGATTCTCTCCTTGCCTGAGTATTTTGTGAATTTGACTATGATATGCTTTGTTGATGGTCAGTTTTTGTTGAATCTAATGGGGGTCCTCTGTGCTTCCTGGATTTTGATTTTTGTGTCTTTCCCCAAGTTAGGCAAGTTTTCTGCTATGATGTGCTCACATAACTCTTCTACACCTTATTCTCTCTCTTCATCTTCTAGGACCACTATGATTCTGATGTTGTTCCTTTTTAATTAGTCACTGCTTTCTCTAATTCTTAAATTCTGCTCTTTAGCCTTAGTCTCCCTCATTTTTTTCCCGCTTCATTGGTCTCCATAAGTTTGTCCTCTATATTGCTGCACTGCCTCATCCTTCCTTGCCACTGTGGCAACCATTTGGGATTGCATTTCAATTATAGCATTTTTTAAATTTCATCCTGACTACATTTTACTTCTTTTATCTCTGCAGAAAGGGATTCTAATCTATTTTCTACCCCAGAGAGTATTCTTATTATCATGATTCTAAATTCTAGTGAACACATCTTGCTTGTATCTGTGTTGGTTAAGTCCCTGGGTGTCATTTCTTCCTCCTCTTTCTTTTGGGGTGAATAGCTTTGTTTAATCATTTTGAAGGAGAAAAGAAATTAATGAGGCAAAAAACTAAAATTAAAAAATTAAAAATTAAAGACAACACACACACACATACAAATAAAATAAATGATTATAGATCTTAAGTGTGTTTTGGTATGGGTGTTGAAAAGGGCATTATAGATTAGAGAAAAAAGGAAACAAAAAAAAGAAAAAGTTTAAAAATGTGAAAAAATGAATACAATGAAATAGAACAAAATGAAATGATGGAAATAAATTACAATTTGAAAAATTTACAAAAAACTAAAATTATAGTAGAAAAAATTGAAGAACATATTTTTTTTCTTATCACTGGTAATTTTTAAAATTTTTTTCAATATATGAAATTTATTGTCAAATTGGTTTCCATACAACACCCAGTGCTCATCCCTAAAGGTGCCCTCCTCAATACCCATCACCCACCCTCCCCTCCCTCCCACCCCCATCAACCCTCAGTTGGTTCTCAGTTTTTAAGAATCTCTTATGCTTTGGCTCTCTCCCACTCTAATCTTTTTTTTTTTCTTCTCCTTCCCCTCCCCCATGGGTCTCTGTTAAGCTTCTCAGGATCCACATAAGAGTGAAAACATATGGTATCTGCTTTCTCTGTATGGCTTATTTCATTTATTTCACTTACCATCACACTATCCAGTTCCATCCACGTTGCTACAAAGGGCCATATTTCGTTCTTTCTCATTGCCATGTGGTACTCCATTGTGTATATAAACCACAATTTCTTTATCCATTCATCAATTGATGGACATTTAGGCTCTTTCCACAATTTGGCTATTGTTGAGAGTGCTGCTATAAACATTGGGGTACAAGTGCCCCTATTCATCAGCATTTCTGTATCCCTTGGGTAAATTCCTAGCAGTGCTATTGCTGGGTCATAGTGTAGATCTATTTTTCAATTTTTTCAGGAACCTCCACACTGTTTTCTAGAGTGGCTGCACCAATTTGCATGCTCACCAACAGTGCAAGAGGGTTCCCGTTTCTCCACATCCTCTCCAGCATCTATAGTCTCCTGATTTGTTCATTTTGGCCACTCTGGCATGAGGTGATATCTAAGTGCGGTTTTGATTTGTATATCCCCGATAAGCAGCGACGTTGAGCATCTTTTCATGTGCTTGTTGGCCATCCGGATTTCTTCTTTAGAGAAGTGTCTACTCATGTTTTCTGCCCATTTCTTCACTGGGTTATTTGTTTCTGAGTGTGGAGTTTGGTGAGCTCTTTATACATTTTGGATACTAGCCCTTTGTCTGATACGTCATTTGCAAATATCTTTTCCCATTCTGTGGGTTGCCTTTTAGTTTTGTTGATTGTTTCCTTTGCTGTGCAGAAGCTTTTTATCTTCATAAGGTCCCAGTAATTCATTTTTGCTTTTAATTCCCTTGCCTTTGGGGATGTGTCGAGTAAGAGATTGCTACGGCTGAGGTCAGAGAGGTCTTTTCCTGCATTCTCCTCTAGGGTTTGGATGGTTTCCTGTCTCACATTCAGGCCCTTTATCCATTTTGAGTTCATTTTTGTGAATGGTGTCAGAAAGTGGTCTAGTCTCAACCTTCTGCATGTTGCTGTCCAGTTCTCCCAGCACCATTTGTTAAAGAGACTGTCTTTTTTCCATTGGATGTTCTTTCCTGCTTTGTCAAAGATGAGTTGGCCATATGTTTGTGGGTCTAGTTCTGGGGTTTCTATTGTATTCCATTGGTCTATGTGTCTGTTTTTTTGCCAATACCATGCTGTCTTGATGATTACAGCTTTGTAGTAGAGGCTAAAGTCTGGGATTGTGATATTTCCTGCTTTGGTCTTCTTCAAAATTACTTTGGCTATTCGGGGCCTTTTGTGGTTCCATATGAATTTTAGGATTGCTTGTTCTAGCTTCGAGAAGAATGCTGGTGCAATTTTGATTGGGATTGCATTGAATGTGTAGATAGCTTTGGGTAGTATTGACATTTTGACAATATTTATTCTTCCAATCCATGAGCAGGGAATGTCTTTCCATTTCTTTATATCTTCTTCAATTACCTTCATAAATTTTCTATAGTTTTCAGCATACAGATCTTTTCCATCTTTGGTTAGATTTATTCCTAGCTATTTTATGCTTCTTGGTGCCATTGTGAATGGGATCAGTTTCTTTATTTGTCTTTCTGTTGCTTCATTGTTAGTGCATAAGAATGCAACTGATTTGTATACATTGATTTTGTATCCTGCAACTTTGCTGAATTCATGTATCAGTTCTAGCAGACTTTTGGTGGAGTCTATCAGATTTTCCATGTATAGTATCATGTCATCTGCAAAAAGCGAAAGCTTGACTTCATATTTGCCAATTTTGATGCCTTTGATTTCCTTTTGTTGTCTGATTGGTGATGCTAGAACTTCCAGCACTATGTTAAACAACAGCGGTGAGAGTGGGCATCCCTGTCGTGTTCCTGATCTCAGGGAAAAAGCTCTCAGTTTTTCCCCGTTGAGGATGATGTTAGCTGTGGGCTTTTCATGAATGGCTTTGATTATGTTTAAGTATGTTCCTTCTATCCCCACTTTCTCGAGGGTTTTTTGTAAGAAAGGGTGCTGAATTTTGTCAACGGCCTTTTTTGCATCGATTGAAAGGATCATATCATTCTTATCTTTTCTTTTATTAATGTGATGTATCACGTTGATTGATTTGTGAATGTTGAACCAGCCCTGCATCCCACGAATGAATCCCACTTGAGCATGGTGAATCATTCTTTTTATATGCTGTTGAATTCGATTTGCTAGTATCTTATTGAGAATTTTTGCATCCATATTCATCAGGGATATAGGCCTGTAGTTCTCTTTTTTTACTGGGTCTCTGTCTGGTTTAGGAATCAATGGAATACTGGCTTCATAGAATGAGTCTGGAAGTTTTCCTTCCCTTTCTATTTTTTGGAATAGCTTGAGAAGGATAGGTATTATTTCTGCTTTAAACGTCTGGTAGAACTCCCCTGGGAAGCCATTTGTTCCTGAACTCTTATTCGTTGGGAGATTTTTGATAACCGATTCAATTACTTCGCTGGTTATGGGTCAGTTCAAGCTTTCTATTTCCTCCTGATTGAGTTTTGGAAGAGTGTGGGTGTTCAGGAATTCGTCCATTTGTTCCAGGTTGTCCAATTTGTTGGCATATAATTTTTTATAGTATTCCCTGATAATTGTTTGTATCTCTGAGGGATTGGTTGTAATAATTCCATTTTCATTCATGATTTTATCTATTTGGGTCATCTCCCTTTTCTTTTTGAGAAGCCTGGCTAGAGGTTTGTCGATTTTGTTTATTTTTTCAAAAAACCAACTCTTGGTTTCGTTGATCTGCTCTACAGTTTTTATAGATTCTATGTTGTTTATTTCCTCTGATCTTTATTATTTCTCTTCTCCTGCTGGGTTTAGGCTGCCTTTGCTGTTCTGCTTCTATTTCCTTTAGGTGTGCTGTTAGATTTTGTATTTGGGATTTTTCTTGTTTCTTGAGATAGGCCTAGACTGCAATGTATTTTGCTGACAGGACTGCCTTCGCTGCATCCCAAAGCGTTTGGATTGTTGTATTTTCATTTTCATTTGTTTCCATATTTTTTGATTTCTTCTCTAATTGCCTGGTTAGCCCACTCATTCTTTAGTGGGGTGTTCTTTAACCTCCATGCTTTTGGAGGTTTTCCAGACTTTTTCCTGTGGTTGATTTCAAGCTTCATGGCATTGTGGTCTGAAAGTATGCATGGTATAATTTCAATTCTTGTATACTTATGAAGGGCTGTTTTGTGACCCAGTATGTGATCTATCTTGGAGAAAATTCCATGTGCACTGGAGAAGAAAGTATATTCTGGTGCTTTGGGATGCAGACTTCTAAATATATCTGTCAAGTCCATCTGATCCAATGTATCATTAGGGCCCTTGTTTCTTTATAGACCGTGTGTCTAGATGATCTATCCATTTCTATAAGTGGGGTGTTAAAGTCCCCTGCAATTACCACATTCTTATCAATAAGGTTGCTTATGTTTGTGAGTAATTGTTTTATATATTTGGGGGCTCCAGTAATCGGCGCCTAGACATTTATAATTGTTAGCTCTTCCTGATGGATAGACCCTGTAATTATTATATAATGCCCTTCTTCATCTCTTGTTACAGCCTTTAATTTAAAGTCTAGTTTGTCTGATATAAGTATGGCTACTCCAGCTCTCTTCTGGCTTCCAGTAGCATGATAAATAGTTCTCCATCCCATCACTCTCAATCTGAAGGTGTCCTCAGGTCGAAAATGAGTCTCTTGTAGACAGCAAATAGATGGGTCTTGTTTTTTTTATCCATTCTGATACCCTATGTCTTTAGGTTGTTGCCTTTAGTCCATTTACATTCAGTGTTATTAAAGAAAGATACGGGTTTAGAGTCATTGTGATGTCTGTATGTTTTATGCTTGTAGCGATGTCTCTGGTACTTTGTCTCACAGGATTCCCCTTATTATCTCTTGTAGGACTGGTTTAGTGGTGACGAATTCCTTCAGTTTTTGTTTGTTTGCTAAGACCTTTATCTCTCCTTCTATTCTAAATGAATGACAGACTTGCTGGATAAAGATTCTTGGCGGCATATTTTTTTCTGTTCAACACATTGAAGTTCTCCTGCCAATACTTTCTGGCCTGCCACGTTTCAAAAGAGAGATCAGTCACGAGTCTTATAGGTCTCCCTTTATATGTGAGGGCACGTTTATCCCTTGCTGCTTTCAGAATTTTCTCTTTATCCTTGTATTTTGCCAGTTTCACTATGGTATGTCCTGCAGAAGATCGATTCAAGTTACGTCTGAAGGGAGTTCTCTGTGCCTCTTGGATTTCAATGCCTTTTTCCTTCCCCAGTTCAGGGAAGTTCTCAGCTATTATTTCTTCAAGTACCCCTTCAGCACCTTTCCCTCTCTCGTCCTCCTCTGGGATACCAATTATGCGTATATTATTTCTTTTTAGTGTATCACTTAGTTCTCTAATTTTCCCCTCATACTCCTGGAATTTTTTATCTCTCTTTTTCTCAGCTTCTTCTTTTTCCATACTTTTATCTTCTAGTTCACCTATTCTCTCCTCTGCCTCTTCAATCCGAGCCATGGTCGTTTCCATTTTATTTTGCATCTTTTTAAAGCATTTTTCAGCTCCTCCTGACTGTTCTTTAGTCCCTTGATCTCTGTAGCTTTACATTCTCTGCTGTCCTCTATACTCTTTTCAAGCCCAGCAATTAATTTTATGACTATTATTCTAAATTCACTTTCTGTTATATTATTTAAATCCTTTTTGATCAGTTCACTAGCTGTTGTTATTTCCTGGAGATTCTTTTGAGGGGAATTCTTCCCTTTGGTCATTTTGGATAGTCCCTGGAGTGGTGTGGACCTGCAGGGCACTTCCCCTGTGCTGTGGTGTATAACTGGAGTTGGTGGGCGGGGCTGCAGTCAGACCTAATGTCTGCCCCCAGCCCACCGCTGGAGCCACACTCAGACTGGTGTGTGCCTTCTCTTCCCCTGTCCTAGTGGCAGGATTCACTGTGGGGTGGTGAGGTCCATCTGGGCTACTTGCACACTGCCAGGCTTGTGGTGCTCAGGATCTGGCATATTAGCTTGGGTGGGTAGGCAAGGTGAATGGGGGCAGGAAGGGCAGGCTTAGCTTGCTTCTCTTTAGGTGATCCACTTCAGGAGGGGCTCTGTGGCAGTGGGAGTGAGTCAGACCTGCCAGAGGAATGGATCCACAGAAGCATAGCGTTGGGTGTTTGCGGGGAGCAAGCAAGTTCCCTGGCAGGAACCGGTTCCTTTTGGGAGTTTGGCGGGGGTTGGGCAAGGGCGATGGCGCTGGTGAGCGCCTTTGTTCCCTGCCAAACTGAGCTCTTTCATCATGGGGCTCAGCAACTTTCCCTCCCTTTGTCCTCCACCCTTCCTGCTTTCCGAGCAGAGCTGTTAACTTATGACCTCCCAGATGCTAAGTCACGCTTGCTGTCGGAACACACTCTATCTAGCCCCTCCGCTTTTGCAAGCCAGACTCAGGGGCTCTGCTTGGTCAGCGGGCTGCCCCTCCACCCCGGCTCCCTCCCGCCAGTCCGTGCAGCGTGCTCCACCTCTCTGCCCTTCCTACCCTCTTCCGTGGACCTCTCATCTGCGCTTTGTCCGGAGACTCCATTCTGCTAGTCTTCTGGTGGTTTTCAGGGTTATTTAGGCAGGTGTAGGTCGAATCTAAGTGATCAGCAGGACACCTGGTGAGCCCAGCATCTTCCTACGCCACCATCTTCTGCCTGTCCCCAAGAAAATATTTTTAAAAAATTGAAAATAAAAATATTTTCTCTTTCTGTATTCAAGAAAAAGAAAGGAAATGAAAAAAAAATAAATTGAATGGATAGACCAGGGAAGAAACTGTAATATGATTGAAATCACATCATTTTCCTCTAGAAGTCAATATGAAGCACTTTGTAGTCCATAAAGTAAGCAGGTGCAGTGACGTGTGGTGTTCCTGAAGAGTGAGTTTTGCCCAGTTAGGCAGGGCTTGGTGCAATGGCTCCATTTTCCACTAGATGGTGTTGTTTAGCTTACTGGCGTGGAGTTTTGTGGCACTTGTAGGTGTGTATGCACATGTGAGTGAGGGGTGAAAATAGCATCACCCTGCTCTATCACTAGTGCTACCCAGGCTCTAGTATCAGAGGTCTGTTCTCCCGAATCAGCAATTGTGCATCTGTCCTTTGTCTCTGGCTTCTGTCCACTCCTCACTTTTACACTCCCCATGACCCAGCCATCAGGTTGGCAGGCGGCACTTCCCTCCTGAGTTTTATCTCAGACATGGCTATTTTTCCTGACTCCTTTCTTCTGAGGGACTGAGGCTTTGACCCTTCTGCCACTCTGTGAGAGGGTATCGCTAAGCAATGGCTGGGTGCTGGCCACTCTCAGGAACGTTTGGGGGGCCTTGATGCTGCCGTTGCCTAGCAACCATGGCTGGGTGCCAGCCCTCCCCAGAAAAAGTTCATGTGATCATGTAGCAACAGCGTTTCAGGGCTTATGGAAAATCACATCACACATCTGGTACCAGGCTTCACCCTTAACAACATTGTCCAGCACAAGAGAACGTGGTTGTTCTCTGGGGTTCACTGGGGTCTTTGCCTATGGTGGGGCTGCACAACACTTACCAAATGTCCTCTCAGCAGGGGAACTGCCTCTCTCTGTGTGGCCTGAGGATCCCTAGGCTTCACTCTGTTCCTGGGGTTCTCCCTTCTCATGAGAACATCACCAGGTTTCAAGCTGTGGAGTTTCAGACTCTGCGCTCCCCTGTTTATAGAGTCTTAGTGGAGTTTAATCCCTCTCCTTTCTCCCTTTTTCCACTTTTCCACTTTCTCTCCAGCTGCTTTTGGGAAGGTGCTTTTCCCATAGTCTCCCCTCATCTCCATACTTTCTCCACAAACAAAAACAGTTCTCTGCCCTCTACAGTTTCTCTCTCTCCCAGTTCACCTCTCCATGCTGAGTACCCGGTGAGTTCTGTGGTTTGGTTTGTGCAAATTTTTGTTAATCTTAAATCAGTTTTCTAGATGTGCAGGATGGTTTAGTATTGATCTGGCTGTATTTCATGGACACGAGACACACAAAGAAACTTCCATGCTGTTCTGTCATCTTGGTTCCTACCCAACATATTGTTTTTTAATATATTCTAGTATATGTGCTCTAGTAACTTGTGCAAGTTGGTCCAAAATATATGTGCTCTACTAACTTGTCCAAGTTGCTACAAAGTGCAAGAAATGGATTTGAACCCAGTTTTTTAAATGTCTACTGTATGACTCTTTCCACCAATGATGATGTGTTTTATCATACTGTGAATAACAGAGGCTGTATTTTAAATTTTATTTTATCTATTTGTCACTCTCCTATTAGGAATATTTATACAAATAATTTCACAAATAAATATTTATTACATTTGAATTTAATTGTTACAATACTCATTCAAGAATAAAGCCAAATTTTGGTAAGAGCCCAATGTGCATAAACTGATGAATGGATAAAGATGTGGTATATATATACTATGGAATATTATTTGGTGATCAAAAAGAATGACATCTTATCATTTGCAACAACGTGGATGGAACAGGAGTGTATTATGCTAAGCTAAATAAGCCAGTCAGAGAAAGACAAATATATTATTTCATGCATATGTGTAATTTAAGAATCAAACAGATGGACATAGAGGAATGGAAGGAAAAATAAAATAAAAGCAGAGAGGGAGGTAAACCTTAGAGACTCTTAAATATGGAGAACTGAGGGTTGCTTAGGGAAGGTAAGTGGGAGGATGGGTTAAATGGGTGATGGGCATTAAATGGGATCGCTGGGATGAGCACTGGGTGATATATGTAAGTGATGAATCACTAAATTATACAGCTAAAACCAAAACTACACTATATATTAAATAACTTGGATTTAAATTAAAAAAAAAAAGGAAACTGGCAATCAAAAGTGATTAGAAGCAACTATGTAGGGGCACCTGGGTGGCTCAGTTGTTTAAGCATCCAACTCTTTATTTTTTAAATTAACTTTAATGTTTATTTACTTATGAGAGAGAGAGAGAGAGAGAGAGAGAGAGAGAGAGAGAGAGAGAGAGCTGGGGAGGGGTAGAGAAAGAGGGAGACCCAGAATCCGAAGCAGTCTCCAGGCTCTGAGCTGTCAGCTTGGAGCCCAACATGGGGCTCAAACTCATGAACCACTAGTTCATGACCTGAGCTGAAGATGGATGCTTAACCGACTGAGCCACCCAGGAGCCCCAGAGCATCTAACTCTTGATTTTGGCTCAAGTCACGATCCCAGGGTTGTGGGATTGACCTGTGCTTCAGTGGAGCATACACTTTTAGCACAGAATCAGATTAAGATTCTTCTCTCTCTCCTTCTGTTCTCTGCCCTGATTGCACACTCTAAATAAGTAAATAAATAAAAACAAGCAGCTGTGTATCATAAGATATTAACAGCTTATCTGTGCTTTTTAATACAAATACTGAGATTTGACTTTGAAACATGTTGTGCTGAACAGAATAAATTCTCCTTTTTTAAAAAAGCACATTTAATCTATTACAACATGGTTGTTTAACTGTGGCAAGTTTGTCTCCCTCACATACATATGTTTAGGTAATTCTTATAAACCAAGAGCTGCAACTGGTCAATATCATTATATGGTTTTCCTCTATTGTTCTCTATTGTTCTTATATTTTTAGTCCTTTTTAAAAAAAATATTTTGTTTATTTATTTTGAGAGAGAGAGAGAGAGAGAGAGAGAGAGAGAGAGAGAATCAGAGGGGCAGGGACTCCCCGGGTATGTACCATTCTCTGTGCTGAGCCTGATGTTGAGCTCGATGTCATTACTGTGAGATCATGACCTGTACTAAAATCAAGAGTTGGATGCTTGACCAACTGAGCCACCCAGGTGCCCCCATTATTTTAATGTTTTAATTATCGGCAATCATTTCAGTGTTCTTTCAGATCTCACAGTCACATTTGTTTTTAATCATAGTAATATTAACTTATGCTAAAATTTTGTTTATTAATGGTTACCTATGCATAAACACTTCACTAGAAGCTAATTTTATAGAGGTCTGAAACCAAGTCTGTTGTAGACTCGGGGTCTGAAGTTCTCTCTTGTCCAACAAGAGAGCGGGATGCAGGATTGAAAAATGCAGGAGAGTCTAATGTCCTGGAGGAGACAAGAGCCCTGAATAAGGGTCCTTGCTCCATTTTTTTTAGTATCAGCAGGCTTACAAGCGAGATGGATATACACAAAGAGACAATGAAACCATGGACATTAACTCATGGGCATGGGAAAAAGGGTTTGAACATATGTGGTATTAGGGATTTCGGTCCATACAAAACAAAATTCTGGGCTGGCACAAAAATCCCTTTGACTTATGTTGGGGGCCTTTGTCCTACTTACCTAATCTTGCTTACACAAACTTGGGTATGTACATTCTATGGCTTTCTAATTCTTTATGCCTTGTTAACTCATCAGTGCAAGCTCAGGGACTTCCTAAGCTTATTCCTCACACAAGTCCAAGTTACAGAAAAAACTATGCCTCCTCAGAAGCCACAAGGAGCATAGTTTTTTTCATCCATGCTCAAGAAAAATCAAGCCAATATCCATCTAAATAACCTATCTAGCACCTTTGTTTCATGACTAGTTGTTCTTCAACTATCTTTCACTCCAGCCACCTGTTTACATGCATACACTCTAAAGCTTAAAATAATTTAAAACTTCTCCATTTCTGAAATATTAAATTCCAGTATCTCATTTTCTGAACCATAATTTATTTGTCATTCCAGATTACTTTTATTTATTCAAAAATATTTTTAAGCACCTTCTTTGTAAGAGGTGTTGTGCAAGACACTGTGGTAGAGTGATTGAATAATAGCTACAATTGTCTTAAATGCTGTGAAAAAAAGATGTACAGGACATAACCAAATCAGTATGGTTACAGATTATAACAGTATTAAGGGAACACATTCTCAATAACTCTCAAATCAATCACTTCTTTGTTGTTCCAAAGCCCTTTCCTTAGATAGGTCTCTTATTCATGCTTGTCTCATTGTTGCATCAGTCCCTTAAGTTATATTATTCTTTCTTCCTTAACACAGATTCTAAAGTGATCTTTCACAAACCTGTAACATGATTATGCCATATTCATGCCTAAAACAATTCAAATGGCTTCCAAGACACTCTAGATTAAAATCAATTTCCTGCATTTAGCACATAAGCACTTCATACTCTGATTAATATACACTTCTATGGCCAGATCCCCTGCCATACTTCACATTCACCTTCTCTCAGTATACTGAACATAGGTTCCAGAATGCATCTTTAATGCCTGATATCATCATGCTTTTGTATATGTTCATTTTACTGCTTATGGTGCCTTTCACCTCTCTTTATGAATCTCTAATATATTCTTTTTAATTGAGATATCACTGACAAACAAAAATTGTATATATTTAGGGGTGCCAGGGTGACTTGGTTAAGTGTCTGACTCTTGATTTTGGTTCAGGTCGTGATCTCATGGTTGTGAGATCGAGCCCTGCATTAGGCTCCACACTAGGCATGGAGCCTACTTGAGTTTCTCTCTTTTCCTCTCCTTCTGCCCCCCCATCTCTCTCTCAAAAAAATATGTATTTATTTAAAGTGTAAAACTAGATGTTTTGCTATACATACACCTTTTGAAATGATAACCACAATCCAGTTAATTATCATATGTATCATCTCTGTATGGTTACCAGTGTGTGTGTGTGTGTGTGTGTGTGTGTGTGTGTGTGTGTGTATCTTGGTTATTGTGAATAATGTTGCAGTGAACTCCTATCTGTTCTTTCAAGTTCATCATAAGCATCACAATTTCCAAGAAGCCTTCCTGATAATTTTCTCTAGTCTTATATATATGCCCATTCATTGTTTTCTTATGGCAGCAGTAAGTATCTCTATTATATTACTTGCTTTATAGTTTCTTTTAATTATAGCATGTTATACTGTACTTTTTGATGTTCACGTCCATTTATCTCTTGAAGTTGTTACTTTTTGAGGACAGGAACTTTGTCTTACTTGACATTATGTCTTCAATACCTCATACAGGGTAAGGGTTTAACAAATGTTCATGGGAATGTAGAGAGATGGAGATTGAAAGAAATAAATAAAGTGAGAGAAGAGGGGAGAGGATGGAAGGAAAAGAGAAGGAGGGAGAAAGAGAATTGAAATGTGGAAAGAATGGAGATGAAGTTGAATAGGCAGACAGGAAAGCAGGAAAAAAAGGAAGTAAAAAAGAAGGGAGGAAGGAAAGACAGAAAGAAAGTAGGACAGTAGTAAGGATGGCAAGAAAGAAGGAAAGAAGGGAAGGAAAGAAAGAAGGACATAAGGAAGGAAACAAGGAAGGAAGGAAAGAGAGGGAGGGAAGAGGGGAGGAAGGAAATAGTAGTTTCTGAGAAAGCATAGAGGGCTTAAATACTGATTGGAACATGAAGGAGTAGATTTTAGAGTATATTCTTGACTCCTTTAAAAAAGTCACTTGAAGAGACAAGATAAAAATTTCATTACTTGATCTGTTATCACCAAGGTGTATAAAACTTTGAAGAGCTCTTGAGTGAAATATGAACACTGTTCATATCTTTTTGCTTGTTCTTTGTAGTGTCTCATTATTTTACATGTGTACTAAGGTTTCTACAGTTTAAACGTCTTCATTTGCTTGTCAATGAGATTGTAAAACATAATCACACTCAATTAGAACAGACTTAAAAAAAAAGTACTATCCTTTCATTGTTGTGGGTAAATTGCAATTTAATGGAAAAGACTCTGCTGTTTTACATTTTCCAGAACTTCATCCATCCCTGCTTAGTAATTACAAATGGCATATAAATAAACACTTCGGATGATTTCCAAAATGTTTTGCACTTACTTATAAGGCTGATACTTCCATCACTGGGACACTTAAGTAGTTTTGAAAGATTGTATACAGGTTGATTTTTAATGTATTTGAAGTTTGTAATCTTGCTTAAATACACAAAAAATAGGAAGGATTAACAAACTGCTGCTTCTAGGCCATGAGAAGATGGAGCTAAGGGCAATCAAGACAGGGCTTATGAGCAACATAAAATCGATTTGTCAAAAAGTGGAAGACTATCAGCAAACATAACATGTTATGAACCCTTCAGTATTTCTGTTTAGTGGAAGTCTAAAATAATCTGTGTTTTTTGATGCTTGGTTTAGTTTTCCACAAGCTTAATTAACACCAGATTAAGTTTGCTGCCACTATATTTTATACTTGAGACTAAAAAATACTTGCTGTTTGTCTCCTGTATAGAAAGACTATACTGACATATTTAATAATACTGACAACAATATAGTATAGTCATACACAAAAATTTGTAGGATATTTCAATTATTTTTAGAACATCAGTTTTCTAATTAACAAAATTTCCCTGGAAATAATTAAGTCATCTCATGTGGTATCTTCATGTGTCCTGATTCAAGATGGGTCTCCTTTGTTTTAACAAGACTGAATATGATGACAACATCTTTGAATTTCCCACAAAGTGCCAGTAACTTCTTCTTTATAAAGAATATACAAGAAAATTCAATTCAGGAATCTCTGCTTAAAATAATACATTGAGTAAGTGAATTGTAACACTGCCAACTGTGACCTATCTAGGTTTCAGTTTTTCCAACACCAGAAAAGACTCCCTAATCCCACTTCTGTAACTGTTGGTATATATTACAGTTCAGGGTCAAATTGAAATCATGCTACTTATTTGCTTTTCTTTGAATCTTTTTCTGTGCAAGAGTTCATAGGGACACAATAAATCAGAAGATGTTTCCTTACATATGGGACCAAATTGGAGGCCAGATTTTTATCTTGCTCCTTGAATGCTCTCCCTTGACTTCAGAGACAGATTCATACGTAGAGGAGAGTAAAGCTGGGTAAGAAGTCAGTAGAAAGGACAAGATATATTATTCATAGAATAAGGTATGACATACCCCAGGGAAATATAGTCAACTCTCAACTGTCATGCTCATTTGAGAGGTGAGGCTTGAATAACACAATCCAAAAAAATTAATTATTTCAAACTATGGTTTATACACACAAAATAGATATATAATCATTCCTATCTTTCTGGTCCCTTTTGGCCCAGGTTTTTTTGGTGGCCAAGGCTCAACAGCTCCTCAAAAACCATAATAAAAATGAGGGTCATTTCTCTTTACTATGATTTATTCAACTAGTGAGCTTTTTTTTAGCTAATAAAATTCATCCAAAATTTATTTTTTCCAGTTTTTTTCGCTAAACTGTTATTCTGAGAAGTGTCAGAACATACATATCTCATTCCCCCAGATGTCTATACTTCAAATTTTTCATTACACAGCATAGTTTATCAAGAAAATCATGGCTGGAACAAATTTCTAAGGCCATTTGACTTCTTCCATTTCTATGGTATATTTTGCCTAATCCAAATATTGATACATAGTAAGCTTTTAAAGAATTTCAAAGTAAAATATAATAGTCACCTTACTGGTTTATTTAGTGTCTCAAACTGTCTTTTTGTGCTTCAAAATTCCATTTGAGCTCAACTACAGTAATCTGTGGACTATATATTTTTTAAAGTTTATTCTCTTAAAAGATTTTAGTACTAATGTGTTGAAGTAGCAATAAAAATAAAATGGATGGATATTTCTTTAATAAAATCTTAGGAGTTGATCCTAACCCAAAGCATTACAGTATGTTAATAATATGGTCCTGAAACCAAAAAAAAAAAAAAAAGAAAAAAATATGCTCCTGTAAGAATAAATACACTGTATACTACTCTTTGGCACATATGCCACCTCTTTTACTGCTTTGCCCCTAGATAACACTTTTCTTCCTTTTAAAAATGTTTTTTGAGGTATAAATACAGACATAATAGTGGACATATATTAAACTTACAACTCAATGAAAATTTACATACGTGTGCACATGTGGAACCACCTCAATGAGGACATAAAAAATTTTCCAGCACCCCAAAGACTCCTTTATGCCTTCTTTTAGTCAGTATCACCAGGTAACCATTATTCAGACATTAGTCAACATGGATTCATTTTTCTCAAAATAAATTTCAGGGGAGCGTGGGTGACTCAGTTGGTTAAGACTTCAGCTCAGGTCATGATATTGTGGTTCATGAGTTCAAACCCCACATCGGGCTCTGTGCTGACAGCTCAAAACCTGGAGCCTGCTTCAGATTGTGTCTCCCCCTCTCTCTCTGCCCCTCCCCCACTTGCACTTCTTCTCTCTCTCTCTCTCTCAAAAATAAACAAACATTAAAAAATTTAGCTTCAAAATTAATTTTCATGTATATGGAAATATTAGCATATAGTTTTCTTTTGTCTAACTTCTTTTACTCATAATGATGTCTATGAAATCTATCCATGTTGTTTGTTTCATTATTCTTTATTATTTCTTAAACTGTGGTCAAAATCTTTTGGTAAAGAATATAAGTCACACCATTTCACTACATCATCTAACTGAATGTGAAAATTTGACTTCAGAATATTAATCACGTCCTGTTTAGCCCATAATATCAATGCCACTGCTCTCATAAAATTGACAGTTTCAAAAATATATGTCTATTTTATGAATATACTAGAAATAGCTATTGATTTCCTTATCAAAAAGAATATCCCATTTTAAGGCTGTCTCAATTGTGTAATAACAGTATTATTGGTATGGTGGGGTAAGCAGTGTGTTACTGAAACTCTGTAACATTTCGCATTTTTCAATTAGTTTTATAGAATATTGAAATAATGTCATATTTTCAAGCTCTACCTTGGCATTTATTTTCTGGAAATCTTATATTCAAGCAACCAGTACATAATATCCTATCTGAATTATTAGGAGGCATATTCTTAGTAGAAAATTCTGGTAGTCCTGAAACTTTGAATGGGAAGTACTAAATTCCGAATACTTAATAATTAATTGTATTTGCTGGGTCTCTGTATTAGAATCACAAACAATGACCAGCATATTTGGGGGAAACTTACGAAAGAAAGCAATATTCTCAAAGAAATAATTGTTTTGCAGGCTGAGTAGCAGGGGGAAGAGATCATAGACAAATACAATTGTGCTTACTGCAAAGGTCTGGGCATAGATGGAATTTGTGATCTTTATCAGATATGTAAAAATTATTTGGTATTAGTTTTAATACACAAAATGAAGAGTTTTTTAATTTCTTTAAATATTTATTTTTGAAAGAGAGAGAGAGAAAGAGAGAGAGAACATAAGCTGGGGAGGGGCAGAGAGACACAGAGACACAGAATACAAATCAGGCTCCAGGCTCTGAGTTGTCAGCACAGAGCCTGACATGGGACTTGAACTCAAAAATCTTGATATAGATCATGACCTGAGCCAAAGTCAGTCGCTTAACTGACTGAGCCATCCAGGCACCCCCCCAAAAAAGGTTTTTGTTAATTTGTGGAATATATGAGAATATTAAAAGCTTATTTTTATTCATTTCCCATAATTCTAGTACAATTTTTGGTACATAGGCATAAATTAATTCTCAATAATTGCTGGGTTAATTGAATTACCTTTGAATTCTGCCTATAATGACTACAAAAGAGCAAATGCTATGTTAATACTCCCTCAGGGAAAGAGTCACCATCCATGTGGACAGCTTGACAAAAAAACCAATTTAGAATAACAATGACATTATTCAATAAAATGTATCTATGTCATTTTGTTGGAGATCCCATGTTCAATATATGTGTGTCCCCTTCAGTTTCCAGCTCAGCTTTACTCCAGAATTTTTTATTTCTGATTCCAATTGGCTACTTGTAAATACTCACCATCACCTTTTTGTGTTAATTCTTGGTATTATTTGAGAAATATGACTTCTTTATTATGGTTGAAACTGAGGTCAAAGACTACAAATTACTACCTCATTTCAATACACCTATATACATATACATATATATATATATATATATATATATAATGGGAAATACTACATCAGAAGTTCAATTGCCCTTGCTTAGCCCACCATATCAACAGTACCATTACTGTGTCACTTGAGACAATCTTCAAAGTGATGCTGCATTTCTAGTTAAAAACTATTTGCTGTTGTGTATTCAGTTGTAAAATATAGTAAACTACCATTACATTACTCATGAAATTAATAAAGTGCTATGAAATGAACAGAGAAGGGAGAGTTATTATTCTGGCCCATTGCGTGTGAAACATGAACAAATAGTTGCTTCTTTATTTACTTCATTTACAGTGTACTTAGAAACCCCATAGTTTTGTCATCCTTTTATTTAAATTTATAACTTTTTTTCAAATATTATACTTTCTAAAGGGAACTTTCTCTGAAATCTTTGAGTAAGCTACAACTTCTTGCTGCAAGCATTATGGGGATAATCAACATACTTGTCTATTACATGATGTGAATTCTAAAAGTTCTTGGTGTATGTTTGAATGGATTTTGAAGAGCATGATCTCTCAAAGTACTTTGAGTACTCAAAGTACTTCTCAAAGTACTTTGAAGAAAGTACACCTCCAAAACACTAAAACACTCGTGTAACTTTCCACAGTGTAGACACTGTTAATATGTCTTAAAGAATTCATGTTATGAATCATGCTTTTCCAGTATTATGTGTTAGCAAAAATCCTCTGCATGATAGGAATGACATTTGAACGTTCAATAAAAAAAAAAAAATCTAGGATCTTTTAAGCATGTAAAGAGGTTCTAGAGGAGGGGCTATTGATGACCTTTAAAGCATTTCTGCCATGTCCCACTTGCAATATTATGACAGATGAGAATGCTCTGAAATATAAAGAATAAATTCCTCATTAGGGTTTTAGTTTTACAAGAAACTTGAATCTTAGTATAGTAAAACTCCCTAAAATACATTTTTTCAAATGTCCTGGTCATAGAATGTTTGTTCACACTTTTAGGAAAGTTAGAAACACACCTCACCTCAGTTAAGAACTCCCTATTTTCTTGAATCTAAGATATAATCATTTTCAACAGATGAATTGTAACAAGCTGGCTGACTGACATGAACTATATAAAATGCTCAAAAAGAGGCCTTTAAAATGCAAGATCTAGCAGTTAGGAAGTTTTAAGTTGCAAGCAACTCAACTCAAACTTGCTTAAAAATATCAGAATTTATTGGTTTATATTTGGAAAGTCTAGCTATAGGGCAGGCATGCTGAAGTTCAATGATATCTACAAGGACTCAGTCTATTAGTCTATTCCCCTCTTTCTATTTTGCAGTGCATACTGTTGGTCCAGGGATACGTAATTTCTCATTCAAATCCAGTAAAAGGTAGGGGAGAAGGGAGAGAGAGGGAGAAGGAGAGAACTACTCCTCCAAATTATGGAAGTTCTCGCCTTTAAACTGAATGGATCCCTAGTATTTAATTTAACTTAATCTCAGTGTTTAATACAATAGGATTACTCTAATTGGCTTAGGAACATCAGGGTCCACTCCTGGAGGTGCATATGGGATCTGTTGCTTTCAAATCTCTTGGCATCTAACCAATGGAGGATGAAATAATATTATAAGGACAATTCCTACTACACAAAGTCTATTAAAGTGCCAATCATTCCCCAGCTTCCCTTTGAAATGGTGCTCATTGTTGTTGCCAGAAAATTGTTTTCTTTGTTGGTAGTAAAGAGGTAAAGGACAATTAGAGTTTCAAGGAAAGTTTTTTCCTAGGACAAGAACTATCAAATGGACTCTTATTAAATATTTTCAGTTCGAAAGGGAAAAAGATACTTATCATAAACTTCAAGACACAATGCAGCATATATAATAGAATAATGGCAGTCACCTGGCTTAAAGGTAAAGTATGTTGATATGATATCTGCCCAACATTTTCAATTTTACTAAAATAAAGTGACAACAGCCAAGAAAGTGAAGGGCATAGCAAAGAAAGTGAAGAACATGGTAAAGCCAAGAAAAAAAAGGATGACAATGGGCAAGTGGAAAGGAAGGAATATGGAACGCTTAACCTTTTTTTTTTTTTTTCAATTTCTTAAACCTAAATCTTTCCCTGCTACTGATATACTATTCAATTAGAAAAAAATTCCAGCAAACAAAAAATTCGGGTATATTCTAACAAAATCCTGAAGTATAAGGATCAGGTGAGAATGCACAAAAAGAATATTTTTTGTAGTTTCATTTTTTTAATTTTAATTGCCCTTATATAACATACAGTGTAATATTAGTTTCAGGTATAGGATTTGGTGATTCATCAGTTATATACAACACCCATTGGTCATCACAAGTGCCCTTTTTAATACCCATCACCTATTAATCACACATTTAACACATCCCCCCCAATCATGTCCCATCCAGCAAGTCATAGTATATTCCCTAAATTTAAGAGTCTGTTTTATGGTTTTCTCTCACCTTTTATCCCTATGTTCATCTGTTTTGTTTCTTCAATTCCACATGTGAGAGAGATCATATGGTTGTATTTCTTTGACTGATTTCTCTTAGCATAATACTCTTTACCTCCATTCACATCATTGTAAATGGCAAGACTTCATTCTTTTTGATGGTTAAGTAATATCCCATTGTATACACACACACACACACTCACACATACACACACACACACACACACACACACACACACATATATATATATATATATATATATAATCTCTTCTTTATCCACTCAGCAGTCAATGGACATTGGGGGTCCTTTTTCCATAATTTGGTCATTGTTAATAATGCTGCTATAAACATTGGGATGCATGTATCCCTTCAAATCAGTATTTTTGTATCCTTTGGGTAAATACATAGTAGTGCTGGATTATAGGGTAATTCTATTTTCAACTTTTTGACGAACCTCCATACTGTTTTCCAGAGTGGTTGTGCCAGTTTACATTCCCACCAACAGTGTAAGAGTGTTCCCCTTTATCCACATTCTCACCAACACTTGTTGTTTCTTGTGTTGTTAATTTTAGGCATTCTGACAAGTGTCAGGTGACATCTCATTGTACTTTTGATTTGTATCTCCCTGATGATGAGTGATATTCACCATGTTTTTATATGTCTGTTAGTCATCTGTATGTCTACTTTGGAAAAATGTCTATTCATGTCTTTTTTCTTATTTTTTTCACTGGATTGTTTTTTGGGTGTTGAGTTTGGTAAGTTCTTTAAAAATTTTGGATCTTACCCCTTTATTAGATATGTCATTTACAAATATCTTCTCCGTTTCCAAAGGTTCCTTTTTAGTTTTGTTGATTGTTTTATTTGCTGTGAAAAAGATTTTATCTTGGGGCATCTGGGTGTCTCAGTTGATTGAGCATCCAACTTCGGCTCAGGTCATGATCTAGCGGTTTGTGAGTTCGAGCCCTGCATTGGGCTCTGTGCTGACAGCTCAGACATCTGGAGCCTGCTTCAGATTCTGTGTCTCTTCCTCTCTCTGCCCCTCCCATGCTCATTCTGTCTCTCTCTGTCTCTCAATAATAAACATTAAAAATTAAAAGAAAAGATTTTATCTTGATGAAGTCCCAATAGTATATTTTTGCTTTTGTTTCCTTTGCTTCAGGAGATGTGTCTAGTAAAAAGTTGTTACAACCAATCTCAAAGAGGTTACTGCCTTTGTTCTCTGGGTTTTAATCATTTCCTGTCTCACATTTAGGTCTTACATCCATTTTGAATTTATCTTTGTGTAGAGTGTAAGAAAGTGGTCCACTTTCATTATTTTGAATGTTGCTGTCCATTTTCCCAACACCATTTGTTGAAAAGACTGTCTTTTTCCTATTGGATATCCTTTCCTGCTTTGCTGAAGATTAATAGTCCATATATTTGTGGATTAATTTATGGGTTTTCTATTATATTTCATTGATCTATGTGTCTGTTTTTTGTGCCATACTGTCTTGATCACTACAGTTTTGAAATATAACTTGAAGTCTGGAATTGTGATGCTTACAGCTTTCGTTTTCTTTTTCAACATTAATGTGGCTATTTGGGGTCTTTTGTGGTTCCATACAAATTTTATGATTGTTTCTACTAGCTCTGTGAAAAATACTGGTGGTATTTTGATAGGGATTACATAAAATGTGTAGATTGCTTTGCGTAGTGTAGACATTTTAACAATATTTTTTCTACCAATCCATGAGCATGGAATGTCTTTCCATTTTATTTTGTTTCTTCTTCAATTTCTCTACTCTGTATTTTATAGTGTTTAGAGTACAGATCTTTTAACTCTTTGGTTAGCTTTATTCCTAGGTATCTTATGGGTTTTTGTGCAATCATAAATGGAACTGATTGTTTCCTTGATTTCCTTTTCTGCTGCTTAATTATTGGTGTATAGAAATGCAACAGATTTCTCTACATTGATTTTGTATCCTGCAATATAACTGAATTTGTGTATCAGTTCTAGCAATTTTTTCAGATTTTCTACATAAACTCTCATGTCATTTATAAAAAGTAAAAGTTTTACTTCTTCCTTACCCATTTTGGGGTGTCTTTTATTTATTTTTTTGTTGTCTGATTGCTGAGGCTAGGACTTCTAGTACTATGAAAAACAATAGTTTTATTTTTTTTTTATTTTTAGAGATTTGGATTTATTCCTTTTTTTTCCAGAGGAGTAGCTGAATGAGAACATGGAGACAGTGCCAAAAGGCTTTACATCCGCTTATTATTTTTTAAAATATTTTTAATATGAAATTTACTGTCAATTTGGTTTCCATACAACACCCAGTGCTCATCCCAACAGGTGCCCTCCTCAGTACTCATCACCCACTTTCCCCTCCTTCCCACCCCCATCAACCCACACTTTATTCTCAGATTTTAAGAGTCTCTTATGGTTTCCCTCCTTCCCTCTCTGTAACTTTTTTCCCCTTCCCCTTCCCCACGGTGTTCTGTTAAGTTTCTCAGGATATACATAAGAGTGAAAACATATGGTATCTGTCTTTCTCTGTATGACTTATTTCACTTAGCATAACACTTTCCACTTCCATCCACATTGCTACAAAAAGACATATTTCATTCTTTCTCATTGCCAAGTAGTATTCCATTGTATATATAAAACACAATTTCTTTATCCATTCATCAGTTGATGGACATTTCGGTGCTTTCCATAATTTGGCTATTGTTGAAAGTGCTGCTGTAAACATTGGGGTACAAGTGCCCCTATGCATCAGCACTCCTATATCCCTTGGGTGAATTCCTAGCAGTACTATTGTTGGGTCATAGGGTAGGTCTATTTTTAATTTTTTGAGGAACCTCCACACTGTTTTCCAGAATGACTGCACCAGTTTGCCTCCCCACCAACAGGGCAAGAGGATTCCGGTTTCTTCACATCCTCTCCAGCATCTATAGTCTCCCGATTTGTTCATTTTAGACACTCTGACTGGCATGAGGTGGTATCTCAGTGTGGTTTTGATTTGTATTTCCCTGATGAGGAGTGACGGTGAGCATCTTTTCATGTGCCTGTTGGCCATCTGGATGTCTTCTTTAGAGAAGTGTCCATTCATGTCTTCTGCCCATTTTTTCACTGGATTATCTGTTTTTCAGGTGTGGAGTTTGGTGAGTTCTTTATAGATTTTGGATACTAGCCCTTTGTCTGATATGTCATTTGCAAATATCTTTTCCCATTCCATCAGTTGCCTTTTAGTTTTGTTGATTGTTTCCTTTGCAGTGCAGAAGCCTTTTTAGCTTCATAGGTCCCAATAGTTCATTTTTGCTTTTAATTCCCTTGCCTTTGGAGATGTGTCAAGTAAGAAATTGCTGTGGCTGAGGACAGAGAGGTTTTTTCCTGCTTTCTCCTCTAGGGTTTTGATGGTTTCCTGTCTCACATTCAGGTCCTTTATCCATTTTGAGTTTATCTTTGTGAATGGTGTAAGAAAATGATCTAGTTTCATTCTTCTGCGTGTTGCTGTCCAGTTTTCCCAGCACCATTTGTTAAAGAGACTGTCTTTTTTTTCCATTGGATATTCACAATTGCATCAAGAATCATAACATACCTAGGAATATACCTAACCAAAGATGTAAAAGATCTGTATGCTGAAAACTATAGAAAGCTTATGAAGGACATTGAAGAAGATACAAAGTAATGGAAAAACTTTCCATGCTCATGGATTGGAAGAATAAATATTGTTAAAATGTCAGTACTACTCAAAGCAATGTACACATTCAATGCAATCCCAATCAAAATTGCACCAGCATTCTTCTTGATGCTAGAACAAGCAATGCTAAAATTTGTATGGAACCACAAAAGACCCCAAATAGCCAAAGTAATAATGAAGAAGAAGACCAAAGCAGGAGGCATCATAATCCCAGACTTTAGCCTCTAATACAAAGCTGTAGTCATCAAGACAGCATGGTGCTGACACAAAAACAGACACATAGACCAATGGAATAGAATAGAGGCTCCAGAATTGAACCCACAAACGTATGGCCAACTACTCTTAGCAAATGTTTTAACGTGAGAATTTCCTTTAGTGCTCTCAGTAACATCTACTGTTGCCCATTTTCTCATTTTGTGAGTACAAAAGATATTACAGGACATCAGTTGGAAGGGCATAATTAGAAAAGCAGTTGTTTTGGTGTAAGCTTCGATTTGCTGTGTAAGATGGCTTTAAAATTTAACCTTAAAATGAATGCCATAAGCTACCAGAAGCTGGGAGAGGCAAGGAACAGATTCTTCCCTAGAGTTTCCAGAAGAACGTGGTCTTTGATTCAGTCCAGCAATATTCATTTAAGACTTAATTTGCAATGATAGTACAAAAAACACCTATATATTTTTTACCAAAATTCACTACTTTTTAACATTTTTATTTTATTATTTATTTTCTCTTGTACTACACATACACACACTCATACACACACACACACACACACACACACACACACACTATATTTTTTCTGAGCTCCTTGAGGTAAGGTTGCATACCTTATATCTTTTTACCACTGCTTACTTCAGTGTACATTTATGAGGGGTTAATACATTCTTTTATGTTACCACTGTATAGTTATAACTTCAATACATTTGACATTGATGCAACATATTTATCTAATATATTACCACTATTTCAACTTTGTCATTTCACATAATAATTTCCTTTATAAATATTTTTTTTTCCTCAAGTCAAGGATCAGATGTTAGTAAATGCTGTATTTTTGTGTGCCTTCATCATCTTTGCCACTCTCCTCAGAATGCATTTAGTCATCTTCATCCATATCCATTCAAAGCAACCTGCTAGGATATAAATACTTTATTCAAAGGGTGGTCCAATCATTATAAAGGAGAGAGGACTTAACCTATATTATCCTATATCTTACATATATATTTTTTTAAAAAACAGCTCTATCAAGATACAGTTTCCAAACCATAAATTTCAGCTACTTAAAGTGTACTATTTAATTATTTTTAATATTTTTGAGGAGTTGTGAGATGACTACTAATTTTAGAATATTTTCTTCACTTTGAAAAGAAATAGCATACCCTTTAGCAGTTGCATTCCTCCCCTACAGCACCCTAGCTCTAGGCAACCGCAAATATACTTTCTGTTTCTATGAATTTGTCTGTATAGGCCACTTAATGTATATGGTTTCATAAAATATGTGGTCCTTATCAATGGCTTCTTTTACTTGGCATAATGTTTTTAAGATTCATCCATGTTGTCGCATATAATAGTACTTTATTTCTTTTTATTGCCAAATAATATTACATTGTAAGTACATACCACATTTTATGTATTCATTCTTCAGGTGATAGACATTTGTGTTGTTTCCACTTTTTGGCTCTTGTGAATAATGCTTCTATGAATAATTATATAAGAACATATTTTTAATTCTTTTGGATATATATTTAAGAATAGAATTACTGGGATATATGATAACTTTATGCTTAGCATTTTGAAGAACTACCAAACTGTCTTCCAAATTCACTATATAAAACTTCACATTTTATGAGGCTGATAATTCTAGTAATTTTATGTTTAATTCCTGAAATGTAATTACACTGGCATTAGCAATTTCGCACAGATATTTGGAGGTCATGATTCTTTATATGGATTCCTGCTTATATACTTTAATTTGGTAGCTATAAAATGATTACATTTATAGCATATGGTATATTAGTAGTAGTTTCTACAATGTTGTCTATTAAATTTTGTTTAAAAACTATTTTAATGTTTAAACTTTTAAGAGTTATTTCAGAACTTTAAAATGTTTTGATGAATGGCTTTACAGAACTGTTTACTTCTCTATTGTGAATGTTTTGACAGGACCCAGAAGAAAGGCAGTTCTTGAGAATTCTCCAATGTTATTATAAAGCCAAAGTGACGGAAATCCCATTTCAAAGACTGTGTTCCTGAAGCTTCCTAAACAAATTATAGTTTCCAGAGGTGAGTCTCCTTCTGATTAGTTGAATGTAAGCAATTAGTCTTGGAGATAGAATTGCTCACATTCCTTCCTCCCAGACACCACCCAAGCACTAACAACGTCTGACAAAGCAGGAAACAAGGCCTGTTTTTCTCCTTGTGCAGCGTTCATTGACACATCTTTGCTTTTGTTCTTGATCTTAATTCTTTTGTGCATGTGTACTGACTATGATCTTCCTCTTTAATAACCCCAGTCGGAATCATTTATCAAAATTCAACATAATCTCATTTGTCACAGTCTCACATTTCTCAAGCCTCATGCATCATTTTCTTTGGATCTCTTTGAAGTCTTAAAACATATTTTAACCATGTAATCTTGCATTTGAATATATGCCTTATATTTTTCTTTCATAAAATCATAAACCCTCTGAAAATAAGGACCACTCTGTTTCTCTTTTTGTGTCTCCTAGAGTGCCTTCTACATAAGAGTTTATTAAATATATATTTGCTAAATGATTTATCACCATTTTAAAATTAGTTCCAGTAAAAAAAAAATTATTTCCTACTTTGAAAAGTAAACTGCTTTTGAGTAGGCAGATCCTAACGATGTTAGAGGGTGGCTTGTGTGGTACAAAAAAAATTAGAATTAGAAGGATGAGTTCTACTTCCAGAAGTATCATTACAGCAGACTGGTTACAAACAAGGGATTTGGAGTCAGATAAACCTGGTTGGAATCCCAGCTTCACACTTGGCTAGCTATTTGACTCAGAATCACCAATCATCTTTAGGTATCTGTTTCCTTATCTATAAAATAAGGAACATAAGGGGCACCTGGGTGGCTCAGTTGGTTAAGCGTCTGACTTCAACCAGGTCATGATCTCATGGTTCGTGGGTTTGAGCCCTGTGTCGGGCTCTTTGCTGACAGCTCAGAGCCTGGAACCTGCTTCAGATTCTGTGTCTCCCTCTCTCTGCCCCTCCCCCACTCATGCTATGTCTCTCTCTCTCTCAAAAAATGAATAAACATTAAAAAAAATTTAAATAAGGAACATAACTAAACCTGCTACTGTATCTTAAAGAATTATTGTGCTGATTAAATATTACCATTTATGAAAAACTTCCTTGAAAATTAAATAGAGTAATACAGAACTGCTTAATTAATATCAAACCATCATCTGGGGCACCTGGGTGGCTCAGTCAGTTAAGCATCTGACTCTTGGTTTCAGCTGGGGTCATGATCTCATGATTCATGGGTTTGAGCCCGCCATCAGGGTCTGTGCTAATAGCACACAGCCTTCTTGATATTCTCTCTCTCTCTCCATCTCTCCCTGCCCCTCCCCACCTGGTGCTGTCTTCATCTCTCTCAAAATAAATAAATAAACAAACAATATCAAACCATTTGCTGAAGACAACTAAAAAAGCTAAACAAAATATAAGAAGCCTTTACTTTAAAGAGTGGTGTGGGATTGTGAAAGTGACCACACAAGCTGAAACCATTCAAAGCGATCTTAATAGTCAATGAAAAATACTATGATTGTTTTGTGACTTTATTTTTTTTTTATTTTTTAAAGAAAAATAAAGAGAGAATGAAAAGGGGAGAGGGACAGAGGAAGAGAGAGAATCTTTAGCAGACTCCATGCTCATCATAGACCCAACACAGGGCTCCAGCCCAACACAGGGCTCGAACCCACGACCTGTCCATGACTTGAGCCAAAATCAAGATTCAGACACTCAACTGAGTGAGCCACCCAGGCGCCCTTGTTTTGGGATTCTAAATAATTTCTGTAAAAAAAAAATTCTCTTAGTTACAAATGAACAAGAAAATTTTTTTAAAAAGTAAAACAGATCCTGGGAAGATGGTGGCGTAGGAGGACGCTGGGCTCACCTCGCGTCCTGCTGATCACTTAGATTCCACCTACACCTGCCTAAATAACCCAGAAAACCACCAGAAGACTAGCAGAATGGAGTCTTCAGGAGCCAAGCGCAGACGAGAGGCCCACAGAAGAGAGTAGGAAGGGTGGAGAGGCAGTGCGTGCTCCACAGACTGGCGGGTGGGAGCCGGGATGGAGGGGCGGCCTGCTCGCCAAGCAGAAACCCCGAGTCTGGCTTGTAAAAGCGGAGGGGCCAGATGGAGTGTGTTCCGACAGCAAGCAGGACTTGACATCTTGAAGGTTATAAGTTAACAGCTCTGCTTGGAGAACGGGAGGGCTGGAGGACAACGGGAGGGAGAGTTGTTGAGCCCCGGATGACAGAGCTCAGCTTGACAGGGAACAAAGGTGCTCGCCAGGGCCATCTCCCTCGCCCATCCCCCAGCCAAAATCCCAAAGGGAACCAGTTCATACCAGGGAACTTGCTTGCACCACGCAAACACCCAACGCTGTGCTTCTGTGGTTCCATCCCTCTGGCGGGTCTGACTCCCTCCTGGTGCCTCAGGGCCCCTCCCAAAGCAGATCTCTGAAGGAAAAACGAGCTGAGCCTCCCCTTCCCGCCCCTGTGCACATTGCCGATTCACCCCAGCTAATACGGCAGATCCCCAGCACCACAAGCCTGGCAGTGTGCAAGTAGCCCAGACTGGCCATGCCACCCCACACTGAATCCCGCCCCTAGGAGAGGGGAAGAGAAGGCACACACCAGTCTGACTGTGGCCCCAGCGGTGGGCTAGGGGCAGACATCAGGTCTCACTGTGGCCACGCCCACAAACGCAAGTTATTCAAGACGGCACAGGGGAATTGCCCCACAGTCCCGCACCACTCCAGGGACTATCCAAAATGACGAAACGGAATAATTCCACTCAGAAAAAACATCCAGGAAATAACAACAGCTAACGAACTGATCAAAAATGATTTAAAAATATAACAGAAAGTGAATTTAGAAAAATAGTCATGAAATTAATCCCTGGGCTTGAAAACAGTATAAAGACAGCAGAGAATCTATAGCTACAGAGATCAAGGGAGTAAGGAACAGCCAGGAGGAGCTAAAAAATGCTATCAATGAGTTGCAAAATAAAATGGAGACAACTACGGCTCTGATTAAAGAGGCAGAGAAGAGAATAGGTGAACTAGAAGATAAAATTATGGAAAAAGAAGAAGCTGAGAAAAAGAGAGATAAAAAAAATCCAGGAGTATGAGGGGAAAATTAGAGAACTAAGTGGTGCACTAAAAAGAAATAATCTACGCATAATTGGTATTCCAGAGGAGGAAGAGAGAGGGAAAGGTGCTGAAGGGGTACTTGAAGAAATAATAGCTGAGAACTGCCCAGATCTGGAGAAGGAAAAAGGCATTGAAATCCAAGAGGCACAGAGAACTCCCTTCAGACATAACTTGAATCGATCTTCTGCATGACATATCATAGTCAAACTGGCAAAATACAAGGATAAAGAGAAAATTCTGAAAGCAGCTAGAGATAAACGTGCTCTAACATATAAAGGGAGACCTGTAAGACTCGTGACCGATCTCTCTACTGAAACTTGGCAGGCCAGAAAGGAATGGCAGGAGATCTTCAATGTGATAAACAGAAAAAATATGCAGCCAAGAATCCTCTATCCAGCAAGTCTGTCATTTAGTGTAGAAGGAGAGATAAAGGTCTTCCCAAACAAACAAAAACTGAAGGAATTCGTCACCACTAAACCAGCCCTACAAGAGATCCTAAGGGGGATCCTGTGAGACAAAGTACCAGAGACATCACTACAAGCATGAAACCTATGGACATCACAATGACTCTAAACCCGTATCTTTCTATAATAACACTGAATGTAAATGGACTAAATGGGCCAACCAAAAGACATAGGATATCAGAATGGATAAAAAAACAAGACCAATCTATTTGCTGTCTACAAGAGACTCATTTTCGACATGAGGACACCTTCAGATTGAGAGTGAGAGGATGGAGAACTATTTATCATGCCACTGGAAGTCAAAAGAAAGCTGGAGTACCATACTTATATCAGACAAACTAGACTGTAAAGGCTGTAACAAGAGATGAAGAAGGGCATTATATACTAATTACAGGGTCTATCCATCAGGAAGAGCTAACAATTATAAATGTCTATGTGCCAAATACCGGAGCCCCCAAATATATAAAACAATTACTCACAAACATAAGCAACCTTATTGATAAGAATGTGGTAATTGCAGGGGACTTTAACACTCCACTTACAGAAATGGATAGACCCTCTAGACACAGGATCAATAAAGAAACAAGGGCCCTGAATGATACATTCAATCAGCTGGACTTGATAGATATATTTAGAAGTCTGCATCCCAAAGCAACAGAATATACTTTCTTCTCGAGTGCACATGGAACATTCTCCAAGATAGATCACATACTGGGTTACAAATCAGCCCTTTATAAGTATACAAGAATTGAAATCATACCATGGATACTTTCAGACCACAATGCTATGAAGCTTGAAATCAACCACAGGAAAAAGTCTGGAAAACCTCCAAAAGCATGGAGGTTAAAGAACACCTTACTAAATAATGAATGGGTCAACCATGCAATTAGAGAAGAAATTTAAAAAAATTTGGAAACAAATGGAAATGAAAATACAACAATCCAAATGCTTTGGGATGCAGAGAAGGCAGTCCTGAGAGGAAAATACATTGCAGTCTAGGCCTATCTCAAAAAACAAGAAAAATCCCAAACACAGAATCTAACAGCACACCTAAAGGAAATAGAAGCAGAAGAGCAAAGACAGCCGAAACCCAGCAGAAGAAGAGAAATAATAAAGATCAAGGGAGAAATAAACAATATAGTATCTAAAAAAACTGTAGAGCAGATCAATGAAACCAAGAGTTCGTTTTTTGAAAAAATAAACAAAATTGACAAACCTCTAGCCAGGCTTCTCAAAAAGAAAAGGAAGATGACCCAAATAGATAAAATCATGAATGAAAATGGAATTATTACAACCAATCACTCAGAAATACAAGCAATTATAAGGGAATACTATGAAAAATTATATGCCAACAACCTGGACACCCTGGAAGAAAGTGAAAAATTCCTAAACACCCACACGCTTCCAAAACTCAATCAGGAGGAAATATAAAGCTTGAAAAGACCCATAGCCAGCGAAGAAATTGAATCAGTCATCAAAAGTCTCCCAACAAAAAGAGTCCAGGACCAGATGGCTTCCCAGGGGAGTTCTACCAGACGTTTAAAGCAGAGACAATACCTATCCTTCTCAAGCTATTCCAAAAAAATAGAAAGGGAAAGAAAACTTCCAGACTCATTCTATGAAGCCAGTATTACTTTGATTCCTAAAACAGACAGAGACCCAGCAAAAAGAGAACTACAGGCCAACATCACTGATGAATATGGATGCAAAAATTCTCAACAGGATACTAGCATATCGAATTCAACAGCATATAAAAACAATTATTCACTGTTATCAAGTGGGATTGATTCCTGGGATGCAGGGCTGGTTCAACATTCGCAAATCAATCAATGTGATACATCGCATTAATAAAAGAAAACATAAGAATCATATGATCCTGTCAATCGATGCAGAAAAGGCCTTTGACAAAATTCAGCAAACTTTCTTAATAAAAACCCTTGAGAAAGTCGGGATAGAAGGAACATACTTAAACATCATCAAAGCCATTTATGAAAATCCCACAGCCAACATCATCCTCAACAGGGAAAAACTGAGAACTTTTTCCCTGAGATCAGGAACACGACAGGGATGTTCACTCTCACTGCTGCTGTTTAACATAGTGTTGGAAGTTGTAGCATCAGCAAGCATACAAGAAAAGGAAATCAAAGGCATCAAAATTGGCAAAGATGAAGTTAAGCTTTCACTTTTTGTAGATGACATGATACTATACATGGAAAATCTGATAGACTCTACCAGAAGTCTGGTAGAACTGATACATGAATTTAACAAGGTTGCAGGATAAAAATCAATGCACAGAAATCAGTTGCATTCTTATACACTAACAATGACGCAACAGAAAGACAAATAAAGAAACTGATCCCATTCACAATGGCACCAAGAAGCATAAAATAGCTAGGAATAAATTTAACCAAAGATGTAAAAGATCTGTATGCTGAAAACTATAGAAAGCTTATGAAGGTAATTGAAGAAGATATAAAGAAATGGAAAGACATTCCCTGCTCATGGATTGGAAGAATAAATATTGTCAAAATGTCAATACTACCCAAAGCTATCTACACATTCAATGCAATCCCAATCAAAATTGCACCAGCATTCTTCTCGAAACTAGAACAAGCAATCCTAAAATTCATATGGAACCACAAAAGGCCCCGAATAGCCAAAGTAATTTTGAAGAAGAAGACCAAAGCACGAGGCATCACAATCCCAGACTTTAGCCTCTACTACAAAGCTGTCATCATCAAGACAGCATGGTATTGGCACAAAAACAAAGGCACATAGACCAATGGAATAGAATAGAAACCCCAGAACTAGACCCACAAACATATGGCCAACTCATCTTTGACAAAGCAGGAAAGAACATCCAATGGAAAAAAGACAGTCTCTTTAACAAATGGTGCTGGAAGAATTGGACAGCAACATGCAGAAGGTTGAAACTAGACCACTTTGTCTCACCATTCACAAAAATAAACTCAAATGGATAAAGGACCTGAATGTGAGACAGGAAACCATCCAAACCCTAGAGGAGAAAGCAGGAAAAGACCTCTCTGACCTCAGCCGTAGCAATCTCTTACTCGACACATCCCCAAAGGCAAGGCAATTAAAAGCAAAAATGAATTACTGGGACCTTATGAAAATAAAAAGCTTCTGCACAGCAAAGGAAACAACCAACAAAACTAAAAGGCAACCGATGGAATGGGAAAAGATATTTGCAAATGACATATCAGACAAAGGGCTAGTATCCAACATCTATAAAGAGCTCACCAAACTCCACACCCGAAAACAAATAACCCAGTGAAGAAATGGGCAGAAAACATGAATAGACACTTCTCTAAAAAAGACATCCGGATGGCCAACAGGCACATGAAAAGATGCTCAACGTCACTCCTCATCAGGGAAATACAAATCAAAACCACACTCAGATATCACTTCACGCCAGTCAGAGTGGCCAAAATGAACAAATCAGGAGACTATAGATGCTGGAGACGATGTGGAGAAACGGCAACCCTCTTGCACTGTTGGTGGGCATGCAAATTAGTGCAGCCGCTCTGGAAAACAGTGTGGAGGTTCCTCAGAAAATTAAAAATAGTCCTACCCTATGACCCAGCAATAGCTCTGCTAGAAATTTACCCAAGGGATACAGGAGTACTGATGCATAGGAGCACTTGTACCCCAATGTTTATAGCAGCAGTCTCAACAATAGCCAAATAATGGAAAGAGCCTAAATGTCCATTAAGTGATGAATGGATAAAGCAATTTTGCTTTATATACACAATGGAATACTACGTGGCAATGAGAAAGAATGAAATATGGCCCTTTGTACCAACGTGGATGGAACTGGAGAATGTTATGCTAAGTGACATAAGCCACACAGAGAAAGACAGATACCATATGTTTTCACTCTTATGTGGATCCTGAGAAACTTAACAGAAACCCATGGGGGAGGGGAAGGGAAAAAAGAGGTTAGAGTGGAAGAGAGCCAAAGCATAAGAGACTCTTAAAAACTGAGAACAAACTGAGGGTTGATGGGGGGTGGGAGGGAGTGGAGGGTGGGTGATGGGTATTGACGAGGCACCTTTTGGGATGAGCACTGGGTTTTGTATGGAAACCAATTTGGCAATAATCTTCATGTATTGAAAAATTAAATAAATAAATAAATAGTAAAACAAATACAAATTTAGTCCACTGTGTTTTAGACATTTGAACTTAAAGTGTTTTATTTCTTTTTAAAAATATATTAAGAATAGCTTGAACAGTGTTCTCCTTCTTCCAGTTAAATAATTTATGACTTGAAGAAAGCATCTATTTTTATCCCTTAGTTAATTGGCATGCTCATTTGTAAGTTTGAATCAGCTTCCAAAATGTTTCCTTTTGCTTTCCATGTTGTGAAATCTCTCTCAAAGCTCATTGAATGTGAAATTTTTTCCAGGATTTCTTTCTCTGGGACATATTCATTAATTTATTACAGTCACTTTTCTTATTTATGTATACAAGGTTGCCTTAGCTAAGTTCCTCCAGCTCTAGAGTTTCTTAATGGTGACAGTATCAGCAGTCTCACAGTCAACTATTTCTTCTATAACTCCATTTACACTTGATTTGAATTTCACTTCCAGTATTATCACTCTGTATTCCTTTGCTTCACTTTGATCTTTGTGGGCCAATTCTCTTTCAATTATTCATTGTTGTAAATTGACACGTGTTATTACTGAGATACAAGGAGGCAGCATAATTACATGCCTTTATTTCTGTACACAAGCTGAATAATATATACACAGTGACCAGTTGCTGATAGACGTTGAAAGAACCCATGTTATTAGTCATTGACGATGATGCAAATCTGCCGGGTTTTTTTTATGTACTGATTTGTGGACTGAAGGTCTAGCAGCAAAATTTGTACCTTAAGCAAGTATTCATAGTTAATATACTGTTGAAAGTGAAATATAAACGATGTTGTAAGACTGGTGCTATTTAAACTCTTATGATCTTGTATATGAAAACCACACAAAAAGAGGTGTGTCTTTATTTAAAACATTATATTTCTAAATGGATAAAGACACAAGATAGAAGTTACTGGGCCAAGACATGTCAGAAGAAGAGAGCCCAGAAAAATTAGCCTGGCTTTTGGAACTCCTTATTCTGATTGTAATGAGGCACCTGAGAGGCTGAGTAGAACATTTAACAAGGCTAATGGGACAAAATTTTAAACCCAGTTTCTTCCAGGCCTAGGGACCCCAGTAAATCACCCTTCAATTAGAATAGGGGACCTGAAGAACTACACTCAAGAAGTAGGGACAAATCTGAATTAGTCCAGACCTCACATGTATTGTTGCCTAGTTTCAAATTATCTTGATGGCCCAGAAAATCTCAAGTTCTGAAATCTGAAGTTTAGTTCTAGATTGTTAGTTCCTAGGTACTGGAAAAAAGTATATATTAGGATACCCTAAAGAAATATATAATATTACGTTTTAAATTATTTCCAGGAATATTATTTTAAAATATGATGTCTAACACACAAGCAAAATATAATCAGATACATGAAAAAACAAAATGGCATAAATAAGCATTATCACAATCACAAGGCAATAGGATGAGACCCACAGGTATACCGGATACTGTAATTCCAAGACAACTTCCACATTCATGGAGATAAAAATATAAATTTCAGTAAGGAAATACAGAGTATAAAAATGAAATTACACATTTTGGAAAAAAAAATACCCTGAAAATTTTAGAGCTGAAAATTACCAGAAAACTCAATGAATAGTAGACAACTAAAGAGTAGTTTAGTCAAAAGTAAAATAATACAAGAAGAAATCAAAAGTAGGAGTGTTATCAGCAAAAAAATCACCACTCTATAAAAAAAATGAAAAAAGAGGGAAAATTGTTAGAATTAACATTTTCAGAACTCTGGACATTAACCAAAGACTTCCAGAAACCTGGCAAGCATTTAGTAAAAGAAAATATACATCTAAATCTCAGTAATAATAATGAGCCTTATACTACTTAAATTTATTCTAGTCTCATCCCTGGATTATAATATAGTAGCCTTAGAAAATAACAGCCCACATTCCCAATGCTGAAGACAACAAAATAGAACTACAGCTTTATCTAAAGCATAATTCTTAAAGAATAGTCATTATTTGACCTGTATATTGGCTCCTTGGATGACCCTTTCAAAAGGCTTGTCTATATTTGATCTCATCATAACTTATCCAGCGACCCAGTGCTAAAAATCTCTCCATACAGAGCATTTATTGAACATTTTAACATCACAGCTTCCATAGGTAATGATAAAGTTCAAACAATAGACAGACCAAACTGTTTTATAGAAAAATATCAGGATGACACGTACATAGAAACTTTTAAAAATTCTAACATACTCTTGAGAGTCTGGATGGGTAAAATAAATCATGTCTAAAGAACAGATGGAAAGTATAAGAACAATGTTCCACTAAAATTAAAAAAAAGAAATTAAAAAAGAAACCAAACATGATTTCTGGAGTTTAAAATACAATACCTGAAATGAAAGATTAATAAAAGGAGTTCAACAGCAGATATGAGCAAGTAGTATAAGGATACAGCAAACTTAAAGATTGGCCAATTGAGATTATCTAATTTGAGGACTAGAAAGAATAAAACAAAGAAAAATGAAGAGCAGCAGAGGCCTGTGAGATACTGTCAAGAGTACTATCGTACACAATGGAAGCTTCAGAGGAAAATAGAAAATGCCAGAAAAAATATTTGAAGAAATAATGGTCCAAATCTTCCCAAATTTAACAAAGCACATGGATCTATTCATTTAAAAGTCTCCATGAACTCTGAGGAAGATAAACCTTAAATTTTTTAATGTTTATTCATTTTTGTGAGACATGGCATGATCGGGGGAGGGGCAGAGACAGAGAGAGACATAGAATCTGAAGCAAGCTCCAGGCTCTGAGCTGTCAGCACAGAGCCTGATATGGGGCCTGAACCCATGAACCGTGAGATCATGGCCCGAGTCAAAGTCAGACACTCAACCGACTGAGTCACCCAGGCGCCCCTGAGTAAGATAAACTTTAAAAAATTTATCACATACATTACCTCATTCAATCTTCTTAAACCTGTGGGGAATAGAAAATCATTATATTACCCCATTAGATAGAAAAAGAAGTTGAAGTTCAGATTATGGGGTATTATTAAACACAATCTAGTGAAGAAACTAGAAGTAGAAACTAGGTTTCCTGGCTCCTAGTCCAGTGTGCCTTCCACCATAACATACTAAAATATCTATTTGAGCAGTCTTGTACTTCATACTTCAAGTTTAATGGTGATGTGGTTTAGACCTAAGGTTTATAAGGCATTCTTCTTTGTAAAATTGTCAAGCTAAAGTTTGATATCTTATACTTTTGTTCTTGCTATGCCTACATCACATTTAAATCATTAATTTTAAAAAGGTGATTAAATTTCTAAAGCTTTTTTCAATACTGGCCCAACCCAGAATGTTGACATATTCATAAGGGTTCATTGGTGACATGATCATGAAAATGGATCAGAAGCTTCTTATAAAACAACTGCATTATAGTGATAAAAATTAGAGATTTCCCAAAGATAATGAAGGAAAAAAACATTGAAATTCTGTGATGCTAAATTTTCTCAATGAACAAAATTATACCTTATGAAAATCACTTGAAACTCATGGAAACAAATAATCTTGAAATTTTCTGATATTTACTAAGATTTCATGTTGTTACTATTTTTCTGATGTAATACAAGTATTGAAAGTAAAGACACTTGGTCTTAATATACTTATCTGCTTTTTAATACAATGTTTCTCCACCAAATGTTTAAAACTACATTAGGATAGAATACCAAACCTTTATTGGAAAGCAGAACAAAGAACATGGCTCATATGACCATGCCATGATCTGAATCTTGTGATGGTGATAGAATTCGACTAGTAGGAAGAGAAATCATTGCCCTCTACAATTTAGTCCCTAAATCTCTATTTTGTTGCTCCCTTTTAAATACTATTTGTCTTTTTAAAAGAATTCAAATGCTGGGAAAAACCCAGATAAGATGATTAGAATCAAGGTGGGGTGATGGAAATTGATCAAACAACAAATGACCCAGAATACAGTACTTAGCTCTGGATGCAAATGAGAGATTTTAAACAAAAGAGTCAAACCTTTAAATATGAGGTAGACAAATTTGGATTAAAATCAATGCTCAACTGATTAGGCTCTTTGTATCTGTTGAGATGAAAAAAAAAATGCCTCTTTCCAAATGAGATCTGTGTTCTTCCAAATGTAGGAAATTAGCGCGGAGTCAAACATAAAATTTTTACTTGGAAAAGATGCTACAGATGATTTTAGCTATATTATTTTACAAAAGAAGAGAGAGAAGCTGCCATAGTCTGAATATTTATGTCCCTTCCCCCAAAATGTATGTGTTAAAGCCTAATCCCCAATGTAATGTTATATGGATATGGGACTCTTGGAAGATTAGGTTATGTGGGTATAATTCTCATGAATGAGATAAGTGCCCTTATAAAAGAGACCCTACTGAGCTCACTTACCCCTTCCATTATGTGAAAACACAGGGGAAAAAGATAACTGTCTATGAACCAGTAAGTGGACTCTAACTAGACATGGAATCTGCTGGCACCTTAATTTTGAACCTCTTAGCCTCCAGAATTGTGAGAAATAATGTTTGTTATTTAATCCATTCAGTCTATAGTATTTTTGTTACAGTGGTCCAAATTGACCAAAACAGAATTTGGTGCTGAGGAAGGGATTGCTGTTGTAACAAATATATAAAAATATGGAAGCAGTTTTGGAGCTGGGAAATTCTGGTGAGAGCTCAGAAAGAAAAGCGTACTGTAGAGAATGCCTAAATATTCTTGGAGAATACCTGAGTAATTATGAACAGAATGTTGGCAGAAATATGGATGATAAAAGCCATTCTGATGAGGTTGCAGATGGAAATGAAGAACACGTTATGGGATGCTGGAGGAAAGGCAATCCTTGTTATGAAGTGGCAAAGAATTTGGCTGCATTGTGTCCATCTTTTAGTGTTTTGTATAAAGTAGAACTTTTGAGTGATCAAATTGGACATTTAGCTAAAGCTGTTTCTCAGCAAAGTGTTGAAAATGTGGCTTGGTTCTTACTGACTTCTTGAATGCAAGAAGGAAGAAATGACTTCAAGATGGAATTGTTAAGCAAAAAAGAAACAGAACTCAGATTTGGAAAATCCTCAGCCTATCCATATTGCAAACAATGAGAACACCTTTTCTGGAAAGAGCACAAAGAGTGTGGCGAAACAACTGTTTGATAAGGAGATTAGTACAGATCAATTTTCTGAACAGAAGCCAAGCACTATTGCTTAAGATGATGGAATAATGATCCTTAAGTCAATTTAGAGATCATCAGAGCCTCTACTGCCATCACAGACCCAGCATGCCAGAGATTGGGGGCAAAATAACTTCAAATAAGAGTCCACTAGCACTTGTGGGTTTTGGCTTAGTACTACCTCACATTGCAGGCTCTTCTCCCCACAATCTAGCATTAAACTCCTCGTCCACAACAATTACAGCTTCAGAAGACTCTGATGCAGTGCAGGCCTTTGTGGCCACTCCTTTGAGGGGTGCAGGCAGCAAACAGAGTATACATAGAATGCACAGGCCTTGGGGGCATGGCTTCCTCCACCTAGATTTCAAAGGACAAGACCTTCAAGCAGAGGCACAGGCTCAGGACCCCAACCTGGCAGAGGCATAAGACCAAGGCAGAAAATCACCACTGGAGCAGAATGCAGGCAGAAAGCCATGGCAGAAACTTTCCACTGAGACTGTGGGTAACTTTGCCAACTCAATGGGCCTGGAAGGTAGAGGATTGAGCCCAAGAATATTTTTCAGCCTTAAGATTTAATGCTGTTTATCCCATTAGTTTTGGACTTACCTGGGATCTGTCTTTTAAATATATATATATATATATATATATATATATATATATATTCATATATATTATTTATATATATTATATATATATTTATATATATTTTTCATATATATATATATTTCTATTTATTCCTGTCCCACCATTGCTTTTTGGAAACACATAACTTGTTTAGTTTTACAGGCTGACTTGAAATTGGAACTGAATTTACCTGAGATGAATGTTACCTTGAATCTCACCAGTATCTGATTTAGGTAATATTGTTTTTATTTTCTTTTTCATGACACCATCATAGACTTATTTTTTTCCCTAACACCATGTAAGGTAATATATTCACCATTTTGGGGAATTAGGATATAGATGCCTATGAGAGAGACCATTATTCAGCCTATTACAACCTGACATCCAATTCTCCAAAATTCACATTAACCTCACGTTCAAAATACATTTAATCCAATTGCAAAGTTCACAAAAATTTAATACTATGGCACTATCAACACAAATGGAAAAATTCTTCTGAGTTTCATCAGATCAAAGTTCCTAATCTCCCTATCTAAATTATCTAATTATGTATAAGTGAGGATCCGGGTGTAATCCACACTGAGGCAGAATTCCTCTCTTATCTGTCCACTTATGAAACTAGAAAATGAGTTATCTGTTCACAAAATAGTTGGTGGAGCAAAAATAGGATAGCAATTATAGATGATCCTGTTCAAAAAGAGAGAAAATGACAGAAAAAAAAAAAAGAATAGTCATCAGTAACAATTCCAACCAGACAAACTGCACTATTTTTCAAGCCACATAATAATATCCTATGGCTTTCAGGTCTAGCCTTTACTTAAAGTTCATGGATCTACTCTCTGAGCCACGCTTATTTTTTCATGAAAGGTAGCACATATTTGAATCTGAATAGACATATCAGTCTGTTTCTCACCTGTGGAACGTGGGGAGTCCAACTGTCTTCTTTCATTTTGATTTAGGTAATGTTTGGATGAGACTTTGGGCTTTAGACTTTTACATTGATGTTGAAACAAGTTAAGACTTTTGGGGCTCTTGGAATAGAATGAATAAATTTTGCTTGCAAGATGTGAATTGTGGGGCATCTGGAATGGATTGCCATAGACCAAATGTTTGGGTCCTTCCCAAAAAACCCATATATTGAAAGATGATACCCAGTGTGATGGTAATTGGAAGTGGGGCTTGTAGGAAATAATTGTCATGAGGGCATAGCCCTTATGAATGGGATTAATGAACTTATAAAAGAGACCCAATTAAGCTCCATAATTCCTTCTCCCATGCAAGTGCACAAGAAGACAGCTGTCTGTAAATAAAGAAGCCAGCTTTCAGCACACACTGAATATGCCAACACCTAGATCTTGGACATCCCTGCATCCAGAATTGTGACAAATAAATGTTTGTTGTTTAAGCCATCCAGTCTATGTTATTTTTTTTAGCAGCTCAAGCTAAGACAGAAGCCATTTTTCATGGTTAAAATAAAAGTGATAGAATTGAGAATAAAATCCAGTGTCTTTCCTCCATATTAATTTTACAGATGACAAGTTGGAAACATTAGAGTAAGAAGAGAGAATTTTAATCTTATTTAATATTTGGTTCCACACAAACATCCCTCAGTTGTTGCATTATGTGGATATTTTACATTATCATTAGTTGACAGCAAAAGGTTTTGGGGCAAAGATGAAAATAATTTGAGGTGGGCTATTCAAACTATATTTGCCTCCAAATGGTTCTTTTTCATTAAAAATAATTTTAAAATATATTTGGATTTTAATAATTCTTATACTAAAATTTGAAAACACAAATTGGTGACACACTCTCAACTAGAAAGCAAATGGATTGTTGTGATCCATTACAATGAATCTTAAAGTCTATATTGTCTTCCAGAGTCCATTGTTTTAAGTTCCACTGGAAGAGTTAACACACAAAGTCATTATCAATTATTAACCTTTTACTTGAAGTTATATTATCATATTATTTTTATAATATAATAGTTGAGATCAAATCCTATAAGTGTGGAAGGCAAGCACAATATCTTAGGGATTGTGGAGACTATAAAAGCAGAAGAAAATAGACTGCTATTGAAATCTCTCATTTTCCTTTTAATTCCTTATGGAGAATACTTCTCTTTGATTTATTTACCTCCTTCCAGATCAAGAAAATACTCACTGGCAATTGATAAGCTTTTATTAGCTACTACAAGGGTAGGCACACTGCTTACCTTTCCCTTTTTCTACAGAGATTGCATGGAGTTATCTGTATCCATTTATTTAAAAAATAATGGGTGTCTACTGTGTGCTTTGTGTTTTTGGTGCTGAACACAAAGCAATTAATATATCAAATTTATCTCATGGACCTAACATCGCAGTCAAGAAGAGACAGATGATTCAGTGGATAGGTCTGTGCAAAGAATAAAATAAGGTAATATGAAATGGAGTAACATGTTAGCTTTTTTTTTCATTTTTAAAATATAAATTTTAGTTATTTAACATACATGCAATATTAGTTTATGGAGTAGAATTCAGTAATTCATCACTTACATTCAACACCCAGTGCTCATCACAAGTGCTGTCATTAATACCTATCACCCATCTACCGATCTCCCACCCATCTCCTTCCATCAACCCTCAGCATGTTCTCTATCATTAAGAGTCTCTTGTGATTTGATTCCATCTCTCCTATTTTCTTCCCCCCTTCCCCTATGTTCATCTGTTTTCTTTCTTAAATTTGACAACTGAGTGAAATCATATGACGTCATCTTTCTTTGATTGACTTATTTCTCTGAGCATAATACATTCTAGGTCCATCCATGTCATTGAAAAACGCAAGATTTTATTCTTTTGTTATGGTTTAGTAGCATACACACGTACACACACACACACACACACACACACCACATCTTCTTTATCCAATCATCTGTCAATGGACATTGGGCTCTTTCCATACTTTGGCTATTGTTGATAATGCTGCTATTAACACTGGGGGTGCATGTACCCCTTCAAATCTGTATTTTCATATCATTTGAGCAAAAATAATGCAATTTCTGGATCATAAGGTAGTTCCAGTTTTAGTTTTTTTGAGGAACTTCCATATTATTCTCCGGAGTGGCTCCACCTATTTGCATTCCTACCAACAGTACAAGAAGGTTTCTCCTTCTCCACATCCTTGCCACGACCTGTTATTCCTTGTGTTATTAGTTTTAGCCATTATGACAGGTGTGAGGTGCTATCTCATCATGGTTTTGATTTGTATCTCTCTAATGATGAGTGGTGTTGAGCATGTTTTCATGTGTCTGTTAGCCATCTGGGTGTTTTCTTCGGAACAATGTCTATTCATGTCTTCTGCCCATTTCTTAACTGGGTTGTTTGTTTTTTGGGTTCTAAGTATGATAAATTCTTTATAGATTTTGGATACTAACCCTTTATCTGATATGTCATTTGCAAATATCTTCTCCCACTCTGTCGGTTGCCTCATAGTTTTGTTGATTGTTTCCTTCCCTGTGCAGAAGATTTTTCTTTTGATGAGGTCCCAGGAGTTCATTTTTGCTTTTGTTTCCCTTGCCTCCAGAGACGTGTTGAGTAAGAAGTTGCTGCGGCCAAGATCAAAGAGGTTTTTGCCTGCTTTCTCCTCCAGGATTTTGATGGTTTCCTGTCTTACACTGATGTCTTTGATCCATTTTTAGTTTATTTTTGTGTATGGTGTAAGAAAGTGGTTCGTGTTCATTTTTCTGCATGTCACTGTCTCAATAGATGCAGAGAAAACATTTTACAAATACAACATCCTTTCTTAACAAAAGCTCTTAAGAAAGTAGGGATAGAAGGATCATACCTCAAGATCATAAAAGCCATATATGAAAGACCCAATGCTAATATCATCCTCAATGGGGAAAAGCTGAGAGCTTTCCCCCTAAGGTCAGGAACAAGACAGGGATGTCCACTCTCACCACTGTTATTCAACATAGTATTGGAAGTCTTAGCCTCTGCAATCAGACAACACAAATAAATAAAAGGCATCCAAATAGGCCAGGAGGAGGACAAACTTTCACTCTTCACTGATGACATGATACTCTATATGGAATACCCAAAAAATTCCACCAAATACTGCTAGAATTGATTCATGAATTCAACAAAGTTGCAAGATATAAAATCAATGCACAGAAATCGGTTGCATTCCTATACACCAACAATGAAGCTACAGAAAGGGAAATCAAGGAATCCATCCCATTTACAGTTGTACCAAAAAACATAAAATACCTAGGAATAAATCTAACCAAAGAGGTGAAAAATCTATACTTTGAAAAATATAGAAAGCTTATGAAAGAAATTGAAGAAGACACAACAAGTGGAAAAAGATTCCATGTTTCTTGACAGGAAGAACAAATATTGTCAAAATGTTGATATTACCCAAAGTAATCTACATATTCAATACACTCTCCATCAAAGTAACACCAGAAATCTTCACAGGGCTAGAACAAATAATATTAAAATTTGTATGGAACCAGAAAAGACCCCGAGTAGCCAAAGCAATATTGAAAAAGAAAACCAAAGCAGGAGGCCTCACAGTCCCAGACTTCAAGCTACACTGCAAAGCTTCAATCATCAAGACAGTATGGTACTGGAACAAGAACAGACACTCAGATCAATGGAACAGAATAGAGAACCTAGAAATGGACCCACAAATGTATGGCCAACTAATCTTTGACAAAGCAGGAAAGAATTCCCATTGGATTAAAGACAGTCTCTTCAGCAAGTGGTGCTGGGAAAACTGGACAGCGACATGCAGAAAAATGAACCTGGACCACTTTCTTACAACGTACACAAAAATAAACTCAAAATGGATGAAAGACCTCAGTGTAAGATAGGAAGCCATCAAAATCCTGGAGGAGAAAGCAGGCAAAAACCTCTTTGATCTTGGCCGCAGCAACTTCTTACTCAACACGTCTCTGGAGGCAAGGGAAACAAAAGCAAAAATGAACTCCTGGGACCTCATCAGAAGAAAAAGCTTCTGCACAGGGAAGGAAACAATCAGCAAAACTAAAAGGCAACCGACAGAGTGGGAGAAGATATTTGCAAATGACATATCAGATAAAGGGTTAGTATCCAAAATCTATAAATAACTTATAAAACTCAACACCAGAAAATAAATAATCCAGTGAAGAAACAGGTAAAAGACATGAATAGACACTTCTCCAAAGAAGACATCCAGATGGCCAACCAACACATGAAAAAATGCTCCACATCACTCATCATCAGGGAAATACAAATCAAAACCACAATAAGATACCACCTTACACCTGTCAGCATGGCTAACATTAACAAGTCAGTCAACAACAGATGTTGGCGAGGATGAGGAGAAAGAGGGTCTTTTTTTGCATTGTTGGTGGGAATGTAAGCTGGTGCAGCCATTCTGGAAAACAGTATGGAGGTTCCTCAAAAAAATCCAAGGGATACAGGTGTGCTGTTTCAAAGGGACACATGCACCCCAATGTTTATAGCAGCACTATCAAGAATAGCCAAAGTATGGAAAGAGCCCAAATGTCCAGTGATGGATGAATGGGTAAAGAAGATGTGGTATATAGATATAGATATAGATATAGATATAGATATAGATATAGATAAAATGGAGTATTGCTTGGCAATCAAAAAAAATGAATTCTTGCCATTTGCATCTACATGGATGGAACTGGAGGGTATTATGCTAAGTGAAATCAGTCAGTCAGAGAAAGACAAATATCATATGACTTCTCTCATATGAGGACTTTAAGATACAAAACAGATGAACATAATGGAAGGGAAACAAAAATAATATAAAAACAGGGAGGGGGAGAGTAACATAAGAGACTCATAAATATGGAGAACAAACTGAGGGTTACTAGAGGGGTTGTGGGAGGGGGGATGGGCTAAATGGATAAGGGACATTAAGGAATCTACTCCTGAAATGATTGTTTCACTATATGCTAACTAATTTGGATGTAAATTTTAAAAAAATGAAAAATTAATTTAAAAAAAGAAAAAAGAAAACAAAATTAAAAAAATAAATATCATAAATTGCAAAAAAAGACTAAATAAGATAATCCACGTAAATCAATTGACACATAAAAAATGCTGTATGACTTTTACCTATAATAATCATTAATATAATGATTCTATACAATTGTTTCAATGAGAAAAATATTGAGCAAATGTTCAGATGACAATTCTTTCAAGTGTTGAGATCTGTGTATTTTATTTCTCACATTGGGTAATTGGCTTCATATTTTAAAATAAATTAAATAAGCAGGTTAAAAAATGTCAATACTACCCAAAGCAATCTACATATTCAATGCAATAGCTATCAAAATAGCATCAGTATTCTTTACAGAGATAGAACAAAAATTCTTAAAATTTTTATGGAATCAGAAAGGAGCTTGAATACCCAAAGCATTCTAAAAAGGAAACCAAAGCAGGAGTCATCACAATCCCTGACTTCAAGCTGTATTACAAAGCTGTAATCAACAAGACAGTATGGTACTGGCACAAGAACAGACACTGAGATCAATGGAACAAAATAGAGAACCCGGAAATGGAGCCATACACGTATGGCCTGCTAATCTTTGACAAAGCAGGAAAGAATATGGAAGCAAGTGGTGTTGGGAAAAATATAATAATATTATTAAGTAATTTTAATTGTAAACTAATTATTTTAATATTTAGAAATAATACTTTCTATAGATCTTAGAATAAGTTAAGAAGAAGAATACTACTGGATTTTGCATCAAAAAATTTTAAGACTACTGGATTTGGAATCATAAAACTTAGAGTCCTGACACTTCTTGCTAATTATGTAACAATAGGTGGATCATTAAATAGCTTCCATCTTAAAATTTCTCATATGTAAAATTGTATTATCTCATCTACCTACTTCACTGAATGGCTGTGGTAAATGAAAAATAATTACTATATATTATTATAGTATATTATTATACTATATTACTATAATATTATTGATAAAAATTTTATATATCAAAATAACCAGGACCATTGATTCAGGAAAAACTACAACATTTAATGTTGCTATGGAATTCCAGCATTGACACCTGTCCCCAGAGGATGATCTATGACACTGTATGTCTTTCTTAATTGCATTTCTACCTGAATCATTGCTCTGAGACTCCACTTAACTCTCAAATCTTTATCATAATTATAAATTTTGAGAAAGTTTGAATGTATAAAATGTTTCTATGCTGAATGAGGTAATTCCCTATGTTGTTTTATGACTATTTTCTGTCTAGATTTTTCAAGATTTCATAGATATACAAGACCAGGTGTGATATTTGAAAGTCATCTACTCTCTTCATATTTTAGATTTAAAGCACTTTTTGTATCAATATTTCCTGCTCAAACAATACTGTGTCTCCTTGGGAATGCTTCCAGAGTTCAGTCAAATACAGGGTCAAAAGGCAAAACACTATTTTTCTTTAAAATATCCCCAGGTGATCTCCTCAAAGTTTGATATGAGCTGAGGCTTTGATATCACCATCTATTTTTTCTAGTGCCTTTTAATCATCAATGACTAGTATTTCTCCTTAGTTTAAGCATAAACATACAGCAGCTTAAATTTTATTAAACTACAAAAGTAATTATTTTTAAAATCACATATTATAGAATTTCAAAGTAAAATATGTTCTTCTGAGATAATGTTACACATCCCTCAGCCCTTAGATATGCCTAAAGCATCCAATGAAGTGCCAAAAATCAGTTAGTGACTCTATTCAGAGCCTAATACTTAGGCTGGGTCTATACAAGTAAATTATTCTTAGATTAAAAACAGTCACTTTGTTTTCATTACATAGCTATTGTGTTAAGTGAATGTAGGAACAAAAGAATCCTAAAACTCCTAGAAGAAAGCATAAGAAAATAAGTTTTTTGGATATGACATCAAAAGTACAAGGAACAAAAAAAAGTGACACTACATCAAACTAAAAAGTTTCACAGACACAATCAACAAAATAAAACAGCAGCTTACAGAATGGGAGAAAATATTTACAAAACATATCTACTAAGAGGTTAATATCTAAAATATATAAGGAAATCATACAACTCAATAGCAAGAATTCCGATGAAAAAATGAATCCAAGTCACACAAATGGCCAACAGATAAATTAAAAGATGCTCAACATCACTAATCATCTGGGAAATGTGAATGAAAATCACAATAAGATATCACCTCATACCTGTTAGAATGGTTATTATATTAAAAAAATAGAATAGGCAAGGATGTGGAGAAAAGGAAACTTGTGCACAGTTGGCAGAAATGTAAATTGGTGCAGCCATTACAGAAAACAGTACAGAGATTACTCGAAATATTAAAAATAGAACTACCATATGGTCCAGAAATTCCACTTCTGGATATATATCCAAAGGAAATAAAACCAGAATCTAGATGAGATTCTACATTTATTTTCATTACAGCATTATTCACAATAGCCAAGATATGGAAACAACCTAAGTGCCCATCTATGGATAAATAAAGAATATGTGAATATATATAATATTCAGGCATGAGAAAGAATGAACTTCTAATTTGTAACAATATGGATATAACTTGGGGGCATTGTGCTAAGTGAAATATATCAGACAGAGAAAGACAAATGCTTTATGATATCACTTATATGTAGAACCTAAAAAAGCTTAACTCATGGAAACAGAGTGTAGAAATGTGTTTGCCAGGGGCCAGGGGCTGGGCAGTAGAGGAAATAAAGAGATGTCCATCAAAGAGTACAAACTTCTAGTTACAAGATTAATAAGTTCTGGAGATCTAATATAGAGCACTTCTATTATGGTTAACAATACTCTATTGTACACTCTGTTTTTATTTTATAGACTCTCTGCGACAGCTTATTAGTTTTATGGCTATTCTGTCCTCAGGATGCATAATTGCCACCTCTCATTCTCAACTGAAAATTTCATATCTCCCTAAATAATACCATGCTCAAATTTGTCTGCCTTTGTAGACCCTCCCAAATACTCTCCACCAACTGAACCATCTCTCTCTTGAATTCTACCACTTTTAATGCTTTTTATGCCACTGGTTTGTGTCTCCTCTATGTTATATTTCCTCATTGCATTCTTTGCCCTTTCAGGGCAGTGTCATTCTTCTACACATCTCTATTCTGTATCTTCTGCAGTGTTTACTAAATAAATATTGGTAGCTGAAAAAATTATATAATATAACATATGATTAAGTGCCAAAGCAAGTGTGAACAGAAATAAATACTGTAGGAGTTCAGAGGAGAAAGAGATTACTGGGAAAAAATGGTTCACAGGGAGATGTTACATTAAACTGAACTTCCACGGGAAAGGTAGATAAGAGACTAAAAATAGAGTTGACATAGTGAATACAAATTTCTCAATAATGAGCCACATTTTAGATAGACTTACCAATTTAGGGGCAGGCATTATTTATCAACCACAAACATTCTCTGTGGGAGCAGTCTTTTAAAACCTAAGGCATGGTGTTGCAGACTAGAACACATGCCTTCTGCCAGAAAGTAATTTTTATTAGTAAATGAAAATAAGTGGTTTAGCTATGCATTTGAATTTTATAATTTCAAAGTTTCCAATCTGACTAAATCACTTCTTTTCTCGGGATGAACAAGAACCATAGGAAAGACTGGGGTGTTACAGTAGTATTGCCACCTCATGGGAATAAAATCAGTCTTGGGAAACCATTTTTCCTACCTCAAAATTCCACTTTTTTTTTCTTTAACCCAATGAGGTTAACCATTAAGCCTATATCCCATCAGAGGTGTGGCTAAATTTTTCAAGGGATATCACAGAAGCAGTCCTGTCCCCAACTTAATAAAGCTGCTACTGTAATACTAAACACTGTTTCTTCAGGGACCACTGATGGGAAATTATGCCAGAGGCATTTGAAATGATCATGTACAGTATATCAATTAAATTAATTCTAAGTCCTCTCTGTACCCAAGGCCAAAATTCACTTTCTATTTTGTTTTCATTCCAGATTATGTCTAGCCATCTTGCCCAATATAGGCTATTAGATACTCTTCAAAAAGGTAAAATGACAAAACTAAGATAGTCCAATAATGCAATGTAAACATAAAAATGCCCCAGATATATTGTTTTAGTTTTTGTTTAAATTCCAGTTAGTTAACATAAAATGTAATATTAGTTCCAGGTGTAGGTTTAGTGATTCAACAATTACATACAACACCCTCTGCTCATCACAACAAGTGCACCCTTAATCCACATCACCTATTTAACCCATCTTCCCATCCAATTTCCCTCTGACCTCTGGTAACCATCAGTTTGTTCTCTATAGTTAAGAGTCTGTTTCTGGGTATGCTTGTCTCTTTTTCCCCTATGATCATTTGTTTTGTTTCTTAAAATCCACATATGAGTAAAATCATGTGGTATTTGTCTTTCTCTGACTGACTGATTTTGCTTAGCGTAAAATTCTCCAACTCTTCCATCCACATCTAGGCAAATGGTAAGATTTCATTCGTTTTTATGGCTAAATAATATTTCTGTGTGTGTGTGTGTGTGTGTGTGTGTGTGTGTGTGTGTGTGTATTTTCTTTATTCATTCATCAGTTGAGGGACACTTAGGCTGTATACACAATTGACAATTGTAGATAATGCTGCTATAAACATCCTGATGCATGTATCCCTTTGGAATAGTATTTTTGTATGCTTTCGGATAAATTGCTGGATCCTAGTGTAGTTCCATTTTTAAATTTTTGAGGAACTTCCATACTGTTATCCAGAGCAGCTGCACCAGTTTACATTCCCACCAACAGTGCAAGAGGTTTACCCATTCTCCACATCTTCACAAACAGCTGTTGTTTTTTGTTGTTGTTGATTCTAGCCATTCTGATGTGTGGTGTGAGGAGATATCTCATTATAGTTTTAATGTGTATTTCATTGATGACGAATGATGTTGGGCATCTTTTTATGCATCCTTTGGCCATCTGTATATCTTCCTTGGAAAAATGTCTATTTATGTCTTCTGCCCATTTCTTCACTGGACTATTTGTTTTTTGGGTGTTGAGTTTTATAAGTTCTTTGCATATTTTTAATACTAACCCTTTATCATAAATAAAGAAGATATTTGCAAATATCTTCTCCCATTCTGTTGGTTGCCTTTTTCTGTTGGTTGTAATATTTTATCCAAATTCCAGTTAATTACAACATAATATTAGTTTCAAGAGTAGAATTTAGTGATTCATCACTGACATACAGCACCCAGTGTTCATCACAAGAACTGACCTCCTTTATACCTATCACCCATTGGTTGCCTTTTAGTTTTATTGATTGTTTCCTTTGCTGTGCAGAAACTTTTATTTTGATGAAGTCCCCATAGTTTATTTTGCTTTTGTTTCCCTTGCCTCAGTAGACATGTCTAGTAAGAAGTTGTTACAGCCTCTGTCAAAGGGGTTACTGCCTGTGTTGTTCTTTAGGACTTTAAGGTTTTCATGTCTCACATTTAAGTCTTTAAACCTTTTGATTTTACTTTTTATTTTTTTAATAATTTCATTTTTTTAATTTATATCTAAATTAGTTAGCATATAGTGCAACAATGATTTCAGGAGTAGATTCCTTAATGCCCCTTACCCATTTAGCCCATCCAACCCCCACAACTACTCCAGTAACCCTCTGTTTGTTGTCCATATTTAAGAATCTCTTATGTTTTGTCCCCCACCCTGTTTTTATATCATTTTTGCTTCCCTTTCCTTATGTTCATCTTTCAATTTTATTTTTGTGTCTGGTCTTCAAAAATGGTGCAATTTCACTCTTTTGTATGTTCCAGACCATTTTAATTTAGGTGTGCCTTTCATAAATGTGATTCTCTCTTATTTAATAAATAATTTTGGTAAAGTTAATTTATTATAATCTCTGCTTTATTTTTATGTATTTGAAAATCTAAGTTTTTAATTTTTATTTACCATGTTTAATGTATATCCATATTAAGATTTGTTTAATAAAATGTTTTCTCTATACTCTCCTAATTCTTGAGTTTAACATTATAGTTTTATCCTGCTGGCTACTCTTAAAATTAACACGTCTTAAGCTTTTATTTCAGTAAACTAGTGTAGAGTTTATCGTTATCTGCATGCATATTCCCAACATTAAAAAAAAAAAAAGAACTTTACCGTGCTTTACATATTGGAAGTGCCACTTTACCAGGAAATAAACAACAATAAGGAGAGAAGAAAAAGGAAATAATAGGAAAAAGTAAAAATGACATGGGAAGGATAAAATAACATAGATCATTAGTTAGATAATAGTGAGTGGGTATGGTTGCTTATCAAAATGATTGATATTTAAGTATTTTAATGAAATATTTCTATTTTTATTTTTCTTTCAGAATTTAACATATCAAGGATCCAAGAAATAAATAAGCAAGCATATAAATAACAAAAACAATAAGCTTTATTTTATAGGGGGAGAAGTCTGTACCTCATAAACAATTATACGGTTTTTATGTCCCTGAATACTTTACAAAAAACTAATTATGTATTTAGCCACAAAAACTTAATAAAAAACATGTTTAACATCTTACATTTTCTAACAACTATTCAATACAGTTTGAAATACATAAATTTTGAAGTGACCAAATGATTAAACTCTTAGAAATTAAGAAATATGCTTATAACTTCTTCTGGATCAAATAATAAACTGTATGTTATGTAGGAAGTAACAGAAACAACAACATGTGCTGAAAACTTCAGAAACAAGTATTTCAAAGATCATTTATAGCATTACATATTTTCCTTATTTTAAAAATGCTAAAAGAAATAAACTCAGTATTCATTTTTTAAAAGATTTTTTGCGGGCCTGCCTGGGTGGCTTAGTCGGTTGAGCATCTGATTCATGTTTTAGGCTCAGGTCATGATCCCAAGGTCGTGGGATCAGGCCCCATCAGTCTCCGTGCTTAGCATTGAGCCTGCTCGGGATTCTCTCTCTCTCTTTCTCTGCCCCACTCCCCCCTCTCTAAAATATTTTTAATGTATAAAAATTGCAAAGCAAAAACAAATAAAAAAGAAAGTAGGATAAGGGGAAAATATAAAAGTTTAAATTAATAAAAAGAAACATTTAAAAAGTTTTTATTTAAATTCCAGTTAGCTAACATACAGTGCAATATTAGTTTTAAGTATACAATATAGTGATTCAACATTTCCATACAACACCCAGTGCTTATCATAACAAGTATACTCCTTAATCTCCATCACGTATTTACTCCATTTCCCCACCCACCTCCTCTCTGGTGGGTTCTCTAAAGTTAAGAGTCTGATGAGCACTGGGTGTTGTATGGAAACCAATTTGACAATAAATTTCATAATAAAAATAAATAAATAAATAAATAAATAAATAAATAAATAAATAGTTAAGATTCTGTTTTATCATTTTCCTCTATCTCTTTTTTTCCCTTTGCTCATTTGTTTCATTTCTGAAACTCCACATATGAGTGAAATCATATGCTATTCGTCTTTCTCTTGTTTATCACTCTTAGCATAGTACTCTGTGGCTCCACCCATGTTATTGCAAATGGCAAGATTTCATTCTCTTTATGGCTGTTTAATACTCCATTGTGTGTGTGTGTGTGTGTGTGTGTGATCACATCTTCTTTATCTATTCATCAGTAGATGGACACGCGGACTCTTTCCATAGTTTGGCTATGGTAGATAATGTTTCTATAAACATCAGGGTGCATGTATCCCTTTGAATTACTTGTTTTGCATTCTTTGTGTAAATACCTAGTAGTGCAATTGCTGAATGGTAGGGTAGTTCTATTTTTAACTTTTTGAGAAACGTCAATAATATTTTTCAGATTGGTTGCATCAATTTATATTCCCACCAACAATGCAAGAGTTTTCCTTTTTTTCTGCATCCTTACCAACACCTGTTGTTTCTTGTGTTGTTGATTTTATTAAGCACTCTGACATGTGTAAGGTGATATCTCACTATACTTTTGATTTGTATTTCCCTGATGATGAGTGATGTTTAATATCTTTTCATGTGTCTCTTGGCCATCTGTATGTCTTCTTTGGAAAAATGTCTATTCACGTCTTCTGCCCATCTGTAATTAGATTGTTCATTTTCAAAGAGAGTTAACAATTATCTTGAGCCTGAAAACGACTGCTTTAAAATAAGTAAATTCCTTACAAATCTGATTTTAAGAAGAAACAAGTAAACAAAATATGTACAATATTAAAATAGAAAGGAGTTAAACAAAAAGGGTAAATTTAATGGTATCAGACATTTTAATAGTCTACAATTTAGAAGTCAATGGAATTCTGCCTTAAAATTACTGAGGAAAGATTATTTTAATTCTAGACTTTATATCCAGGCAAAGTATAAAACTTCTTTAAAAGTATGTTGAAAGCATTATCCTCTATTTAAGGATTTAAAATCAATTAACTTCTTTCAAAGCTACTAGATTATATGCTCAAGAAAAATGGAGGAGACTAACCAAAACTGTGGGTAGGTAATCTATTTTTATACGAATGACCACACTATCTGGAGATTTTTAGCAATAATTCTTATTGCCTGAGTGACCAAAGAAAACCATTTCTCTTAATCTTTGTTTTCTTATTTGTAAATTGGGGATCATAATCCATAATTTACAGGACTATACATATATATATACATATATGTATGTATATATATACATATATGTGTACATATACATATGTGTATGTATATATATATGTGTGTATAAGTATATACATATGTGTGTGTGTATATATATATAAGTACATACTCAGGAACTTATATATATATATAAAGTATTTTACTATAATTTGACATAATATAATAGCACATGGTGTTTATAAGAATTATTAGTCCAGCTCCTGTCTTCAAGGGTTTTACAATCTAGTTTGAAATACAAGATTAACACACATAAGAATAACCTTGAACACAGTGAGAATTTCAGCCCCAGCAACCGTAACTAAATAAAATTAACCACATATAGTAATGTCTAGGTAGAATATATACATTGTTTTCCTTCTACCTATAAAATTATATTTAATATAAATATACTATAAAGATTTCTTTAAATAGCTTATGGGTGTGTAGCAAATAGTATAACTCAACACATTTTGAGAACAAGGGTAAGGGTGTTATGTATGTTTTCTCTCCCCTTGTTTTCACTGACAGTGTTTAAAAATAAGAATATTCTTCATTTTGTGCCACAGAAGGATTCTGAACCAAAGTTATGTATATCATACATTTTTTTTCTCTTTATTGCTAATGTTTTTTCATATACTTGTAAAATTTCAAGCCTGGAATAATCTTTAGAGATAGAATTCATTCACTCTTAAATGGTGGTAGGGAAATGGATAATGGATAAAGATATAATCCTGTAGGAGGTGTTTTCAATTGTGCGTGCTATCCACTGCAAGAAATGTGACACCACTCCTCTCCCATCATATGCACACATCATGGTGATAGTGACTGACAAAAAGTGTGTGTTGAAGGGAAAACTGTGGAGAAAAGAGTAAAACTTAATTTCCAAGTTGTCCACACAAAGGGGCAGGTTCTATAATTCCCAAGTTATAGAACCCAGCCCACCAGCCTGGTCACTAGCTCAAGTATTTTATCTTCATTCTGAACATACTTAATGAAGTTTTCTCTAGTTTCCTAAGGCATATATGTGATCTCCTGAAATACAAAGCACTTTGATTTCATTCTTCTTCATGGAGTTATCATATTATATATTTATTATAATTATTTGTAAATGTCATTGTCTCACTTATTGGGTTATATTATAAATATTTCAATCCCATTCCTGCTGCCTAGCATCATATGCTGAACATTAAAAAAAATTAGTAAATATGTAATGTAAATAAATTTGTATTAATGTTATCTTTTTTCATATAAACCTGTGTTCATTATTAAGGATGGTGCATCAGCATTCAGTTGGGAAAATAAAAATACAGTATTTATTTTAAATAGGGAGGACTTTTATGCAGGTAATTGATTAAAACATGATTGAAATGAATGAAGGAGCAGAAGAAATGTGTTGAAGAAGCCAGAGAGAGAAGACTATACCAAGAAGTTAATACTCAATTACAACTCATGGGTTCAAACTCATGAGCTTACACTTGCCATCAATATAATGGAAGTACTTCAGATGCCATTGCTTGTATTGGAATTGCACTGCTGATGAGATTACACAGTACAAATGCTGCTACTTCTAGAAAATACCACTGCTACTCCTAGAAGCTCAATGACCCTATATCATTTCTAGAATTCTCAGTCAGTAACTGTTAATGTTGCCATTGCTGGAGGTACTACTAGAAGAAAGGAAAATATACACTTTTTTTTCTCTTTCTTTCAATTTCCACATAAATGCTCTCCACTGGCAAACTATAAAACATTTTTCAAGAAGTATAAGTTTAAAAGTTTTCAGGTGTCGTAGACTCTGGTTCTGAAGTTGTCTCTTGTCCAGCAAGAGAGCGGGATGCAGGATTGAAAATGTGAGAGAGGCTAATGTCCGGGAGGAGACAAGAGCCCAAAATAAGTGTCCTTGCTCCATTTTTATTATGATCAGAAGGCTTACAAGCATGATGGACATTCACAAAGAGACAATGAAACAATGAACATTAACTCATGGGTGTGGGGAAAAGGGAGTTTTGAGGTATGTAGTGTCAGGTGTTTGGGTCAATACAAAACAAGATTTTGGTGCTGGGTGGAAGGTTGTTTACATCAAACATGAGGCGCCACCTCTGTTTACCTGAACTGGTCTAGGGGACAAGAAAGACAGAGCATGCTACCTCAGGGTCAACAAGGCACCTTTCTTTTGCTAATTAGCTCCACTCTGGGAGACTTTGCCCTGCTGTTGTCTACAGTCCTGTTTACCTGCTTACCTATTTTTGTCCTTTCTTCCTGTGAAAGCAGCTTTCTGATATTGTATTAAGTTGTGGGGCGTTTCCACCCTGAATACCTAATCTTGTTTACCTCATCTTGCATGTTTTCATCCTGAGATTCCTTATGCCTATGCTTTTATCCTATACTGGGGACCTTTGCCCCATTTACCTAATCTTATTTACCTAATCTTGTTTACCCAAACTTGGCTTTCTAACTCTTTATGCTTTGTTAACCCATAGGTGCAAGCTCAGGGAATTCCTAAGCTTATTCCCCACATTCGGTCGTCCAAACTCTTGTGATACATAGAACATTGAAGTCTGAGAATGGAATTGAAAGTTAACTGAAAGGGTTATCCATCTTCCTTATGATACTACTGTCACCTGGCAGCTTTGTCTTAATGTAAGCAAGGACATATGTGGATATAAAACTGAATAGAGCAACAAGCAGAAAGGTCTATGGGAAAAAGACAGATTTATATGGGTGGTGGTTATTCACATCAACTATGATTCAATCAATAATCAGCCAGATAATATTTACACAGTGCTATAAACATCTCCATTAATTGGCCTATGCAAGATACTATTAGGGTATTCAAATCTTGGTGCATACACAAAAAAGGAAGGACGAAACAAGCATTCGCTGTTTACCGTTATGCAAGGTGCTTTGTTTGTGTTATCTCTCTTCATCCTTGGATCAACCTTGTGGAACCCTGATTTACAGAAAACTAAAACATAAATAAATTAATATATGTAAAAGAAACATAAAAATTCCCCTATCTTTAACCTAAACAAAATCAGTCTTGGGAATTATCTTTGATAATTTAACCAAAGGACAAAATTAAAATATTTTTTATAATGTAAAAAAAAAAATATGGTTACTGAAAATCATGAAAGTTTTTGTAATGAGCACTAGGTGTTGTATGTAATTGATGAAGCCCCAAATTCTACACCTGAAAGTAATATTAAAATGTCTGTTCACTGGAATTTAAATAAAGACTTAAAAATTTTTAAAAAATTATAGAAATTTTTATTTATTTTTTATTTTTATTATTTTGAGAGTGAGAGAGAGAACATGCACTACTGGGGTAGCAGCAGAGAGAGGGAGTTGTTGCAGACTTTGAGTCTGGAGTTCTTTCTTGTCCAGCAAGAGATAAGATGCAGAAATGAATATGAGAGAGGCTAATGTCTGAGAGAAGACAAGAGCCCGGAGTAAGGGCCCTTGCTCCATATTTAATAGGATTAGAAGGCTTACAAATGTGATGGACTTGCAGAAAGAGAGCAAAATATAGTAAGCAACTCATGTGTGTGAGAGAAAGAGGATTTCGAAGGTATGCAGTGTTAGGGGTTAGGGTCAATACAATCCAAAGTCCCAGCACTTAGCAGAAGGACATTTACTGAAGGCACCAGGCATCATATCTGTTTATCTCAACTTTCCTAGGGGCTAAGTCAGATAGAGCATTCTATTTTGGGTTAACAAGGCATTTTTCTTGCTAAATAGCTCTGGACATTTTTGCCCTGCTGTGGGGGGTTTTCTATTTCTACCTGTTCTCAGACACTTTCATCCTGTGGAAGCAGCTTTCTGCCAGACACTTTGTTCTATGCTGGGGGCATTTTCACCCTGTGGTGGCTTTTATCCCTAAGGCTTGTTAACCTTTTGGTGCAAGCTCAGGGAATTCTTAAACTTATTCCCTACAGGGAGTGAAAGAGAATCCCAAGCAGGCTCACAGATCATGACATGAGGTTCAGTCTCACAAACCAAGATATCATGACCTGAGCCAAAATCAAGAGTCAGATGCTTAACTAACTGAGCCACCCAGATGCTCTTATAGAGATTTTTTAAAGGCTTGTTATAATAATTGAAAACTTCACATACTGTATTATAAGTAAATTATCCAAATCGACAAGACAGGAAAATGTAAGCAAAAAATAAGTGTGGTATGATATTTATTTATTTGTTTATTTATTCATTATTTTAATTTTTTAATGTTTATTTATTTTTGAGAGAGAGAAAAAGAGAGGAGCAGAGAGAGAGACACACACACAGAATCCAAAGCAGGCTCCAGACTCTGAGCTGTCAGCACAGAGCCAGAGGAGGGGCTCAAACTCACAAACGGGGAGATCATGACATAAGCCAAAGTCAGAAGCTCAACTGACTGAGCCCACCCAGGTGTCCCTGATATGAAAGTTTGTTTGTTAAAAGAGAAAATTGTCCATGTTCATACAGCTAGTAAAAAATAATACACCTATGCTTCAAAATCAAAATCAATTCTAATTTCAAACTCCAAGACCTTTCAAATAGTTTAATTTTATTAAAATTCATGCTTTGCCTGTTTAGGAAAACCTGGGATTATACTTAGATCTGACCCTCCCATCCCACCCAGGCAAGGAAACTGACTTAGATACACCTACTGCTGAGTGAAGTTACCAGCCCTGCCCAAACTGAAAGGTTAGCCAGAACATATGGAAAGCTGTACAACCCAGTAAAACTCAAGCAGAGAGTCCAGAAGAAACAGCTAATAATCTGTAGAGCAGAGTGGCCTTGTTTGGCCAAGGAACCTGGAACATGGGTTGGCTTGAGTTAAAATCACAAAGAGTCTTTTCAGCCATAAACTTGTTATCTCACTGTGCCCAGTTAAGGAAACTAATTCACAGTCACACCCATTGTTGAATACACCCTTTAGCTTTCTCAACCAGGCAACCTAACCAGAGCACATGGGAAGCTATGTAGCCCTTCCAATAACCCTGCTTACAATGACACTTTAATAAAGAGAACAACCCATGGTTTTCCCTATCTATGGAGCAAAATTGGTGGCCCCATGTTGCAGGGAATTTAGGGTACACTCTCACTTGATTTGGGTTCCTAAACAATCTGTGCAGATACTGGGGTCTGTCCCACTGTTCTGCCAAGACAGAAAAAATAATTCATACTTCATCTGACTCTGAGTATAGTACCCAGTCCTAAACATTTTTTAAGTCTGACCAAGAACCCAGACAACTGTGGAGCTGATACTATAGCCTCACTTAGGCAGGGAACCAGGTCAGCAGTTGTATCAAACTGTTTTCAGCCATTGGCACCCTCCCCTACCTCAGAGTTTGGCCAGTGACCTTCCCAAAATAAACTTTTATAGCGAGCCTCACCTACTTGAGGATTTTAACAGTAGACATAGGCTGAAGCCCAAACTGAGCTGACAGGTGAACAATGTCTCTGTTAAAATGAACCCATAAAGTCTGGAAGTGGATCCAGTTGGCTAAAATACACAGATGCCAAAGGTAGGGAATCAAAAATCATGAAAAAAATCCAGTAAACATGACACCACCAAAGGAAACTAATAAAGCTCCAATAACTGACCCCAAAGAAATGGATATTTCTGGACTTCCAGACAAAGAATTTCCAATAATTCTCTTAAAGAAGTTTAGTTAGCTATAAGAACACAAATACAGGGACAACTAAATGATATTAAGAAAAGAATGTAGCAACAACAAGAGTATTTCAACAAACACATAGAAACTATCAAAAACACATTTAGAGCAGAAACAATAATTCAAATGAAAAGTTCAGTGTAGAGCTTAAAAAACAGACTTGATCATGAAGAAGAATGAATCAGTGACCTAGAAGATGGGACATTTGAAATTATTCAGTCAAAGAAACAGAAAAAAAAACACCTCAATACATACATTATACCTCATACAATACATTTCACCTCAAAAATGAATAATCCAATTAAAAAATGGGTAGAAGACATGAATAGATATTTTACCAAAGAAGATGTGCAGATGTCCAAGAAGCACATGAAAGATATTAAACATTACTCATCATCAAGAAAATACAAATAAAAACTACAATTATATATTACCTCACATCTGTCAGAATAGCTAAAACCAACAATTCAAGAAACAACAGATGTTGGTGAGGATGTAGACAATAGTGAACCTTCCCGTACATTTGGTGAAAATGTAAACTGGAGCAGTCACTATGGAAAACAGTATGGAAGTTCCTCAAAAAGTTAAAGATAGAGCTACCCTAGGGTTCAGAAATTTCACTGTTAGGTATTTACCCAAAGCATATATACCTACTAATTCTAAGGGATACATACTTCCTAATGTATATAGCATCATTATCTACAATAGCCAAACTGTGGAAAGAGCCCGTGTCCATCAACTGAATGGATAAAGAAGAGGAGGTACACACACACACACACACACACACACACACACACACAAATGGAATATTAGCCATGACAAAAAATGAAATGTTGCCATTTGTAATGATGTGGACAGGGCTAAAATTTATTATGGTAAAAACAATAAGTCAATCAGAGAAACACAAATACCATATAATTTCACTCAGTGTGGAATTTAAGAAACAAAACAAATAAGCATAAGAAAAAAAGAGAGAAAGAGGCAAAACAAGAAAGAGAATCTTAACTACAGAGAATACATTGATGGTTATTAGAAGGGATGTGGTTGAGGGTATGGGTTAAATGGTTGATGGGAATTAAAGAGTGCACTTATTGTGATGAACACAGGGTGTTGTATGGAAGTGTTAACTCACTAAATTGTACACCTGAAACTAAGATTACACTGTATTGTTAACTAACTGGAATTTAAATAAAAACTTAAAAAAATATTGAAAAAGAGTGAAGAAAGTCTACAGAAATTATGGAAGATAATTAAACAATATTCACATTATAGGATTTCCAGAGGAAAAAAAGAAAGAGAAATTATATTTAAAGCAATAATAGTTGAAAACTTCTCAAACCTGAGAAAAGAAATTGACATACAGATCCATGAGGCCCAAAGAACCCCAAATAGTTTGAATAAATAGGGTTATGCTGAGTCATATTATAATTAAATTGTCAAAGGTTGAAGATGAAAGAATCTTAAGAGCAGCAGGGAAAAAGATAAATTACATACAAAGGAACTTCCATAAGACTATTGACAGATTTCTCAACAATATTTCAGGAAAAGCAAAATGAGTAATATTTTCAAAATAGTGACAGAAAAAAATCTGTCAAGCAAGAATTCTGTACCTGGCAAAGCTGTCTTTGAAGAAGAATGAAGGAGAGGTAAAAACTTTTTAAAACAACAACAACAACAACAACAACAACAACAACAACAACGTGAGGGAGTTTATCACCACTAGATACATCTTACAATAAATGCTAAAGGGAGTCCTTTGAATGGTAGTAAAAGAATGTTATTTGAAATCACAAAAACATAAGAAGGTAACATAAAACTCAATGGTAATGGTAAATAGATAATCAAAGATAGATTTTGTAATATGGCAATGGCGATGCATAATTCCCCTACAACTCTAGTTTAAAAGGTAACAAAAACATAATAAAAATATCCATAACTAATATATCCAGTTAATTAGTTTCTTTGGATAATTTCAAATGTCCCATCTTCTAGGTCACTGATTGATTCTTCTTCATGATCAAGTCTGTTTTTGAAGCTCTCCATTGAACTCTTCATTTGAATTACTACTTCTGCTCTAATTTTTTTTTGATAGTTTCTATGTGTTTGTTGAACTTCTCATGAGGTATGCTTCTAGTATTTTTATATGCTAAAGGTAAATTATCTGAAAAATATATGAAATGAGGAAAATAATCCTATTTACAATACCTTTAAGCATAATAAACTACTGGGGCACCTGAGTGGCTCAGTCAGTTAAGCATACAACTCTTGATTTTGGTTCAGGTCATGATCTCACATTCATGAGATCAAGCCCTACATAAGGCTCCTTGCTGACAACATGGAGCCTGCTTGGGATTCTCTCTCTCCCTCTCTTTCTGCCCTTCCCCTTCTCTCTCTCTCTCTCTCTCTCTCTCACTCTCTCTCTCTCTCTCTCTCTCTCTCAAAATAAATAAATAAATGTTATTAAAAGAAAGAAAAATAAAGCACTTAGAAGTAAATTTAACAAAGGAGACGAGAGCTATCTATTCTGAAAACAATAATTCATTGATCAAATAAATCAAAAAGACACAAATAAATGTAAAGGTATCCTGTGTTCATAGATTAGAGTAATTAATACTAGTAAAATATCAATACTGCCCAAAGCTATCTGGAGATTCAGTGCAAACTGATTTTTCAATGTGAGCTTTTAAAGAAAAAAAATCTAAAATTTATATGGAACCACAGAAGTCTCCAAATAGCCAAAGTAAAATCAGGAAAGAAGAAGAAAAAAAATTCGCATCACACTTCCTCATTTCAAGCTATACTTTATAGCTATAGTAATCAAAACAGTATTGTACTGACATAAAAACAGATACATAGATCAGTAGAACAAAACCAAGATTTCAGAACGAATTCCACTCATATATGTTGACTAATTTTAACTATTGTTCATTAATATTTAACAAAAGAGCCCAAATATTAAATAAAGAAAAGACAGTCTCTTCAATAAATGTTTTTGGGGAAAATTGGATATTCATGTGTAAAAGAATGAAACTAGACCCATATCTTACACCACCCACAAACATTATTTTGAAATTAATTGAAGACTTAAATATAAACTATAACAGTAAAAACAGAAAAATACTAAAAGAAAACATAGGAAAAATTCTTCTTGACATGGATTCTAGTATTGATTTTTTTTTGATATGACACTGAAAGTACAACCAACAAAATAAAAAATTAAAAGGTTGGACTATATTAAACTAAAATGCTTCTGGATAGCAAAATAACATTCAACAAAATGAAAAAAAACAACTTGTAGAATGCGAAAAAAAATATTTGCAAACCATATACTTAATAAGGAGCTAATTACCAAAATATATACAACAGTAACAAACCTAAAGGGACTAATTGATAATAATACAATAAGAGTATGGGACTTTAACACCATGCTCACATCAATGGACAGATCATCCAAACAGAAAATCAATAAGGAAACAGTGGCTTTGTATGCCACACTGGACCAGATGAATTTGACAGATATGTTTAGAATATTACATCCCAAAAGAGCAGAATGCACATTCTTTTCAAGTGTACATGGGACATTTTCCAGAATACATCACATATTAGGCCACAAATCCGTCCTCAACAAATACAAAGAGATTGAGATAATACTATGAATATTTTCTGACCACAAAATTATGAAACTTGAGGTTAACCACAAGAAAAAATCTGGACACACCACAAATACATGGAGGTTAAATAGCATGCCACTATACAATGAATGGATCAACCATGAAATAAAATAAATAAAAAAGTACAGGGAAACAAATGAAGTGAAATAATAAAGAATAGAACAGAAATAAATGATACAAGAGAATAGATAAATGAAACCTGGTGTTGGTTCTTTGAAAAAATAAAGCTTATAAAACTCTAGTCAGACTTATCCAGAAAAAAAAATGAAAGGACTAAAATAAATAAAATCACATATGATAGAGGAGAATAACAACTAAAATCAGATAAATACAATTATAAGAGAATATTATAGATAGAAAACTATGTATCAACAAATTGGACAACCGTGAAGAAATGGAAAAATTCCTAGAAACATGTAAACTATCGAAACTGAAGTAGGAAGAATTAGAATATTTTAACAGACCAATTAGCAGCAAAGAAATTGAATTAGTAAACAAGAAAACTCCCAACAAACAAAACCAGAACCAGATGGCTTCACAGGTGAATTCTACCATTTAAGAAGAGCTAATACCTATTTTTCTCAAACTATTCCAAAACATAGAAGGGAAGGAAAATTTCCCAATTCATTCTATGAGGACAGAATTACCCTAACACCAAAACCAGATAATGACACCATTAAGAGAGAGAGAGAGAGAGAGACAGAGACAGAGACAGAGACAGAGACAGAGAGACAGAGAATGACAGCCTTTGGATCCCTGAGCAGTGCCATGGCAGTTAGCAGCAACTAAGCACCTTGTGAATAGGTGGCAAAATGGGAGCCAAGAAGAAAATGGCCAATCCATTTTCTAAGGAAGATTGGTATGATGTGAAAGCAGTAGCTATGTTCAATAAAAGACATTGGGAAAACACTAGTCACAAGAATTCAAAGAATCAAAATCACATCTGATGGTCTCAAGGGTCGTGTTTTTGATCAGCCTTACTGATCTACAGAATGATGAAGTTGCATTTAGAAAATTCAAACTAATTATTAAGGATGTTCAGGAAAAAAAAAATTGCCTTATTAGTTTCCATGGCATAGATCTTACCTGTGACATAAATTCCAAACTTTCAGGGCGCCTGTGTGGCTCAGTCGGTTAAGCATCTGACTTCGGCTCAGGTCATGATCTTGCGGTCTGTGAGTTCGAGCCCCACGTTGGGCTCTGTGCTGACTGCTCAGAACCTGGAGCCTGTTTCAGATTCTGTGTCTCCCTCTCTCTCTGACCCTCCCCCGTTCATGCTCTGTCTCTCTCGTTCTCAAAAATAAATAAACATTAAAAAAATTCTTTAAAAAAATTCTGAACTTTCAATATTAACCTCTCATCAGATACATAATTTGAAAATATTCTCTCCTCTCTCTAAGTTGCCTTTTATTTTTATTGTTTTCTTTGATGTACAGTTTTTTTTTAGTTTTATGTAGTTCCACTTGTTTATTTTTCCTTTTGTTTGTTTTTTTTTTGTTGTTGTTGTCATATCCAAATAACTATGCTAAGACCAATGTGAGGAAAATTTTCTCAATGTTCACTTCTAGGAGTTTTACATCTAAATCTTTCATCCATTTTGAGTTGATTTTTGGGTCATCCAATATAAGTTGATTTTGGGTACAGTGCAAAAGATAAATGTTCAAATGTATTCCTTTGAATGTAAATATCCAGTTTTCCCAGAACCCTTTGTTGAAGAGTAGCCATTCCTCAATTCTGTAGTCTCACCTCGGCATCCTTGTCTAAGGTTAGTTACACACACACACACACATTTCTGGGCTCTCTATTATGTTCCATTGATATATGTGTCTGATCTTATGCCAGCACTGTGATGTTTTAATTACTATAGCTACGTAATACAATTTAAAATCAAGAAGTGTGTTGTCTCTGGCCTTGGTCTTATTGTTTAAGATTGCTTTTGGCTACCAAAGTATTTTGTAGTCCCATACAAATTTTAGAATTTTTTCTGTTTCTGTGCAATAAGCAAAGTTGTTACATTGAAATTTGTGATCATGAATTAAAGTGAAATCTGCCAGTCCAAATTATGTGGGTTCTCACACATATAAGACCTGAGATTGATTTCAACCAGGATTAGGACTTTCCAGGGAGAAATAGGAAGGGAAACGGGGGTAAGTGAGCTAAAGATATTTGTATCAAAGGGACTATAATAAGGAAAGATGTATTTCAAATTGGAAAAAGAAAAAAATAAAGATATTTAGAAGAATGGTTATCTTAGTTTGGGTTACCTTAGGAGCAAAGTATGAGATGGGCATTTATGTTCAAGTAGTTTATTTGACAGGTAATCTAAACAACAACAACAACAACAAAAACCCAGGAGCAGATGGCATTACAGGTGAATTTCATGAAACATTTGAAGAATAGCTAATACATATTTTTCTAAAATTATTCCAAAAAACAGAAAAAATAAAAACTTTCAAATTCATTCTATGAGGTCAGAATTACCCTGATTTCAAAACCAGATAAAGAAACCACACAAAAAAGAGTACTTACAGTCCAATATCGCTGATTAACATAGATACAAAAATACTAAAAAAAATACCTTCAAACAATACATTTAAAATCCAACAATACATTAAAAGCATCATTCACAACCATCAGGTGGGAATTATTCCTGGGTTGCAAGGGTGGTTCCATATTTTTGGATCAATATTGAAATATCAATAAAGTTAATAAGAGAAAGGATAAAAAACATATGATCATTTCCATAGATGCAGCAAAAGCATTTGACAAAGTACAAAATGTATTCATGATAAAAACCTTCAACATAGTAGATTTAGAGGGAACATACTTCATAATAAAGGCCATATATGAGAATATTACAGCTAACATCATCCTTCTACCATCAGAACCAAGACAAGGATGTCCACTCTGACCACTGTTAACTAACATACTAATGAAAGTTCTAGTCACAGAAATCAGAAAACAAAAAGAAATAAAAGGCATCCAAATAAGTAAGAAAGAAATAAAACTTTCACTATTCACAGATGACATGATACCCTAGGTGGAAAACCCAAAAGGTTCTGTAAAGAAATTGGTTGAATTGATACACAAATTCAGTAAAGCCCAGGATACAAAAACAACCTACAGAAATCTGTCGCATTTATACACACAAATAATGAAGCAACTGAAAGAGAAATTAAGAATACAATCTCATTTGCAATCCCACCAAAAATTATAAGATACCTAGGAATCAACCTAACCAAAGAAGTGAAAGATCTGTATTCTGAAAACTATAAAAACACTGATAAAAGAAATCGAAGAGGACACAAAAAATGGAAAGACATTTCATACTCATGGATTGGAAGAACAAATATTGTTAATATCTATACTCCCCAAAGTAATCTACAAATTTAATTCAATATTTATCAAAACCCCAACAACATGTTTCACAGAACTACAACAAACAATTCTAAAATTTGAATGGAACCGCAAAAGACCCCTGATAGCCAAAGCAATCTGGAAAAAGAAAAGCAAAACAGGAGGTATCGCAATCCCAGTTTTGAAGATATACCACAAAGATGTAGCAATAAAAACAGTATGGTACTGGCACAAATATATACACATAGATCAATGGAACATAATAGAAAACCCAGAAATGAAACCACAACTGTATGGTCAATTAATGTTCAACAAAGCAGGAAAAAATATGCAATGGACAAAAGACAATCTCTTCAACAAATGTTGTTGAGAAAACTGGACAGAAACATGCAAAGAATGAAACTAGACCACTTACTTACACCATACACAAAAATAAATTAAAAATGGATCAAATACCTAAATGTGGTACCTGAAACCATAAAAATCTTAGAAGAGAACATATGCAGTAACTTCCCTGCCATTAGTCCTATCAAGTTTTTTTTTTCTAGATATGTCTTCTGAGGAAAGGGAAACAAAAGCAAAATAATCTATTGGGATTTCATCAAAATAAAACACAATTTTAAAATGTTTATTAATTTTTGAGAGAGAATGGGTGGAGGAGGGGCAAAAAGAGAGGAAGACACAGAATCCAAAGCAGGCTCCAAGCTCCCAGCTGTCAGCATAGAGCTTGATGCAGGGCTCAAATTCACAAACCATGAGATCATGACCTGAGCCAAAGTAAGACACTTAAACAACTGAGCCACCCAGGTGCCCCAAAATAAAACGCTCCTGTATAGCAAAGGAAACAATCAACAAAACCAGGAGACAACCTACAGAATAAGAGAAGATAATTGCAAACGACATATGTGATAAAGGATTAGTACCCAAAATATATCAAGAACATGCATAACTTAACACCCAAAAAACAAATAATCCAATTAAAAATGGGCAGAAGACATGAACAGATTTCTCCAAAGAAGGCATACAGATGGCCAACAGACACATGAAAAGATGTTAATCATCACTTACCATCAGGGAAATGCAAACCAAAACTACAATGAGATATCACCTTACACCTGCCAAAAACTCAATAAACAACAAATATTGGTGAGGATGTGGAGAAAAAAGGAACCCTCATGCTCTGTGGGTGGGAATGCAAACTGGTGCAGCCACTCTGGCAAACAATATGCAGATTTCTCAAAAAATAAAAATAGAACTCCCCTATGATCCAGTAATCATGCTACTGGTTATATACATCTACATCTGCATTTATGTGTGTGTGTGTGTGTGTGTGTGTATATATGTATATATATATACATATATATGTGTATATATACACATATACATATATATATACATATATATATATATATATATCTGTCCGTATCTCATATATGAGAGACAGAGGCAGAGACAGAGACAAAAAATATTTTAGAAAAATTAAAAATAATTACAAAAAGAAAATACATTTACAGTATTGTATTTATCAGTATTGGAAACATACATTTTAAAAAAAATTAATGTTTATTTCTGAGACAGAGAGAGACAGAACATGAGTGGGGAAGGGGCAGAGAGAGAGGGAGACACAGAATCCGAAGCAGGCTCCAGGCTCTGAGCTGTTAGCCCAGAGTCCGATGCAGGGCTTGAACTCACAAACTGTTAGATCATGACTTGAGCTGAAGTTGGTGGCTCAACCAACTGAGCCACTCAGGCGCCCCAGAAATATACATTGTTTAAATTTTTTTTTAACGTTTTATTTATTTTTGAGACAGAGACAGAGCATGAACGGGGAAGGGGCAGAGAGAGAGGGAGACACAGAATCAGAAGCAGGCTCCAGGCTCTGAGCCATCAGCCCAGAGCCTGACGCGGGGCTCGAACTCACGGACCGCGAGATCGTGACCTGAGCCGAAGTCGGACGCTTAACCCACTGAGCCACCCAGGCGCCCCAAAATATACATTGTTTATAAGATGAATCCCCTGTCAGCACCTATATTTATATTGTCTTATATGATACAAAAAATGTAGATGTTATATGTAGTACTAACACTAGACATCAAAAATGAAAGATGATGTGAAAAAGATATTCATATTTATTCACATGTATAATGATTTATACAATTAAAGCAATATGGTTGCTTTATGATAGCCTAGTGTAATTGATAAAATTGCTGCATGGTAGCCTAGCATATACACTAATGAATTAATCATTATAACATTTTCACATCATATTGTGATCACAATTATGAATTGTGATCATATTCATAATACAATATTGGAAACATTGTTACATTGAACAAAACAACACATTCCTGATATGCAATATCTCAAATTATGAGAGAGGCACACTTTATGGAAATTTACTGTAATACTTTGTGGGGATTTTTTGTTTGTTTTCAGTTTTGTATCTTTTTCCAAGTTTTTATTTAAATTACAATTAGTTAACATATAATGTAATATTAATTTCAGGTGTTATTAATCTACTGGCTTTGGGCTTCATTTACTGCTCCTTCTGGTGTAATGTTAGGTTGTGTATTTGGGACCTTTCATACTTCTTGAGATAGGCCCGAAAAACAATGTATTTTCCTCTTGGGACTGCCTTTGCTGCATCCCAAAGGGATTTAACCATCATGTTTTCATTTTCATTTCCTTCCATGTATTTTTAAATTTATTCTTTAATTTTCTGGTTAACCCATTAATTTTTTAGTAAGATGTTCTTTAACCTCCATTTCTTTTAGGGCTTTTCAAATTTTTTCTTGTGGTTGGTTTCAAGTTTTACTGGGGCAAGACTGAGTCTGAGCCAAAGAAGCCAGACTTCCTCCAAACAAGCACAGCCACTACCCCAAGGCACCAACAGACAATTATCTGGGTTCCTCCTCCTCCTCCTCCTCCTCCTTTTCCTTCTCCTCCTCATTGTCGTTGTCATTGTTGTCATCATCATTGTTGTTGTTGTTGTTGTTCTTCTTCTTCTTCTTCTCTTTTTTTTGAATCAGACTCAGTTTCTGATTTGTTTTTGTTATTTATTTTTATTTTTATTGAGATTTTTTATTCTTTCCTTTTCCTTCTTTTGTATTTTTTGTGCTTGTTTTCTTCTTTTCTTTCCTTTTTCTTTTCTTTGAATAAGCTTTATAGGTTTTTTCGATTCTCTGGTTTTATTTTCTCCCCTTTCCTTTTTCTCTTTTTGGGTTATCAGGCTTTCCCCCCCTTTTTCCAAGGTTACTTCAACAAGCAAATCAAAACACACCTAGTTAAAGGTCCAAACACTCCACCATTGCAAGCAAGGAGGAGTTATGGAGAGGACTAATCAGTGGGATAGAGAAGCCAAAATGCAACAGCAGAGTACACACAACATACACCAGCAATAATTCCTATAGTTACATGCTCTGGACAGTGTAAGACCCATCTTAATATAGCAGTTCTCTTAGGTGCAGGAAACATAAGAAGCTTTCAAAACATGCAAAACACAGAAACTTAGCCAAAATTCCAAGATGGTGGAATTTGAAATGTCAAGAAGAAACCACAGCCATAGACTTGCTCAAAACAAATATAAAAAATATGTCTGAACAATAATTTAGAACAACTGTGATAAGACTACTAGTTGGTATTGAGAAAAGCATACAAGACACCAAAGAAACCCTTGATGCAAAGATAAAAGACTTAAAAACTAGTAAGGATGAATTAAATAATGCTATAGTTGAGATGCAAAATAAACTAGATACAGTGACAGTGATGATTGAAGAAGCAGAGGAGAGAATAAGTGAAACAGAAGATAAAATTATAGAGAATAATGAAGCTGAAAAAAGATGGAAGGGAAATTACTAGATCATGAGGGGAGATTAGAGAGCTAAATGATTACATGAAATGAAATAATATCTGTATCATAGGAGTCCCAGAAGAACAATAGAGACAGAATATTTATTTGAAAAAATAGCTGAGAACATCCCTAATCTGGGAAGGAAACAGGCATCCAAGTCTGAGAGGTACAGAGAACTCACTTCAAAAATAAACAAAAGCAGGTCAACACCACAACATATCATAATCAAGGTTGCAAAATACAAAGTTAAGAGAGAATTCTGAAAGCAGCTAGAGACAAAAGATCCTTAACCTACAAGGGTAGACAGACAAATTTAGTAGCATGCCTGTCCATGAAAACTTGGCAGGCAAGAAGGGAGTGGCAGGAAATATTCAATGTGCTGAATAGAAAAATATATGCAGCCAAAAATACTTTATCCAGTGAGGCTGTCAGCACAGAAGTAAAGACTTTCCCAGACAAACAAAAACTAAAGGAGATCATGATCATTAAAACGACCCTGCAAGAAATTATAGGGGGGACTCTCTGACAGGAAAGCACCAACTACTACAAAGGACCAGAAAATATCACCAGAAACTCGAAATCTACAGATAACATAATGGCACTAAATTTGTATCTTTCAATAATCATTCTAAATGTAAATGAACTAAATGTCCCAATCATCTGTTACGTTTCTTAAATTCTACATATGAGTGAAATCATATAGTATTTGTCTTTCTCAAACTGATTTTGCTTAGCAGAATATACTCTAGCTCCATCCATGTCATTGCAAATGGCAAGATTCCATTATTTTTTATGGCTGAGTAATATTCCACTGTGTGTGTGTGTGTGTGTGTGTGTGTGTGTGTGTGTGTGTGTACACACACATACACATACATCTTCTTTATCCATTCATTAGTCCCCACATCTTCTTTATCCATTTATCAGTCCATGGACATTTGGGATCTTTCCATAATTTGACTATTGATGATAATGCTGCTATAAACATCTGGGTGAATGTGCTCCTTTCAATCAGTACTTTTGTATCCTTTGTGTAAATACCTAGTAGTGCAATTGCTGGATTGTAGGGTAGTTTTATTTTTAACTCTTGAATTTCTCTAAGATCCATACCTTGAAAATTTTCACTCCTTACCTTTTTAGTGCCATATTCATAATATTTATCATGTTTTCCTTGATTGGTTAATTTATAAATCCTGTTCATGTTGTCATGGACAGCATGTAGACACAGTTTTGTTTAGCAAGAATTTGTTACTTCAGGCTTGATGGCTTTATAGATTTTTATACAATGATATTGGCATTTTTATTCATGAAATACTTCCAAATTTTCATGATAGTCTCTCTATCAGGGTTCTCTTCCATAATATTCACAACCCTATCCATAGAGTACCATGTGTAATGAGCCTTAAAGATCCTTATGACCCCACAGTCTAGAGGATGCATCAGACATGTTGTGTCTGGGGACATGTAGACTACTTTGGCACCTTCAGTTTTGAAATTACGGGGTTCTGTGTGGCAAGGGGCATTTTTCAACATAAAAAGAACTTTAAAAGTTGCCCCTTACTGGGAGTATACTTCCTGACTCCCAGGAAAAAGTTTCAATGTAACCAATCCAAAGAAAAGCCTCTCACTGTCCAGGCCTTCCTGTTGAACAAGCAAGACTGATAGATGGTGTTTAACTTTTTCCTTCAAGGCTTGGATGTTATCAACTTCATAGGTAGGGAAGTCCTAATCATAAACCAGACTACCTGTACACAAAACAGTAGAGTTAGTGTAACAGCACTCGAACTAGTCTTAAGGATTAATGTGCTTCAAGTTAACCTACTCCTTGCTTGCTGACCTAGGGCCTTTAATCTGTAACAGAACCAATTTACTTTCTTTGAGATTTTCAGATCACTGTACCCAGGGACTGAAGGACCAGAACTTTCCAAGGCCACAGAGGCCAGCAAGTATTTTTGAAAGCCCTTTGACTTTCTGATTAGCCCAGAATTTTTTTTAGCAAAATGCTTTTCTTTTTAAGGTCATACAAATGACTTTACTGACCTCCCTTTGCACATCTGAATACCTTGTCCTCCTTTGCAGAAAGAACAGAGTACTCTTGCACAACCCTCAGGTACTAAGGAACCAGACCTTGTGCAAACCCACTGGGCACCAAGAAACTAGAACTTCTTTCATAACCTCAGAGCACTGAGATAACTCTGTAGCTGGCATCATCAAGTCTTCACATAATCAAAAAGCGTCATAGACCACTGCATTCTCTTAACTGATCAAACCACTTTAAAAATCTCAGGACCAGGCCCAAACCTCAGAATTGACTTTTGTATAAGAGTACATCTTCTCCCCACGTGGCCAGCATCATGAGTAAAGCTCATATTCCTTTGCAATCAAACTTGTCTTTTGAGTATTGGCCTTTCAAGCAAAAGGCAGATGAACTTGGGTTTGATAACATTAGCCTACAATTCCCTTCCTCAGAATCTGGTGCTTGCTTCTCTTTTTTACTAATAAATGTCTTTTGGCAATTCTCCCCAGAATAAGGCACTTTTATCTGAATTTAAAACTTTTTCAGGCAGATATCATTTCTTCTTGATGATTTTCTGGGAGCTCAACTGCTACCTCTTCATTGGCAGAAGCTGCTTCTTCTATTATCTTGAAATTTTTAAAGCCAAACTTCTTTCTAAAATTATCAAACCAGGGGCGCCTGGGTGGCTCAGTTAGTTGAGTGTCCGACTCCCTCTCAGGTCATGATCTCATGGTTCATAGATCTCACGGTTTGAGTCCCACATCAGGTTCTGTCCTGACAGCTCGGAGCCTGGAGCCTATTTCAGATTCTGTATCTCCCTCTCTCTCTGCCCCTCTCTCATTCACACTCTGTCTCTCTCTGTCTGAAAAATAAATAAACACTAAATTTTTTTTTAAAAAATCAAGTCATCCTTTGTTAGCATTAAATTCCCCAGCTTTATATAATTTACTTTCATTTTACTTTAAGTTTTCATACAATATTTCAATTTCTCTTGAATTATATTAGAGACTAAAAGTATGCCCTTTTTATAGTAATTCTGCATCCACATAAAAGCTGCATTTTCTTTGTTCATTTGTTTTGTTTCTTAAATTCCACATATGAGTAAAATCATATGGTATTTGTCTTTCTATCATACAAAAAATGCTTCATTTTCAATATGAGATTAAGACAAGTATTTTGTAAAAAGTGCAAGGTTTTAACTCCTGCTAGTGTAGCTGAAGCAATGTTTTCATGAATTATCTTTTCTTTCTTTCTTTTTTTTATGATGATCCTTATGTTGAAACCATTTATCTTGAAATGGTGAGCAAGTGCATCTGCAGACCTCCCTCTATGATACATATTAAGCAACTCAAATTTTTATTATCATAGCATGATTTTTCTCTGCTTCTTGGGAGTGCTTTCAGCATCACTAGTGGCACTTCGTATGTGTCTATTGGTATCATTCATGGTGTACAGTATTGCACTAAACACCATGAAAAATACACAAGAACTGTAAGAGATAAAATTTTTACTATGATATACAACTTACTAGAGAAATGTACTGCTCATGCAGACATTATTAACATGTCATCTGTTTTAAGCTGATATTCACAATACTTGAGCTCACTACCATAGCAACAGGAGATGGTTATGAAATTATTACAATAGTACACTTGTATTATAATTAATGCAGTTATCATTTAATACTGCATCTTTACTTTTTTTATATTTCTGTCAACCGAGAATAGTACCATGTATTATATGTAATTGTATAAGTTGTGACAAATTTTAACTTTTTATAATAGTTTTGTGCATATTTTATGATAGTAAATGATGAAATAGAGTATCTACATATATTTTATGTATTTATTACATAATAACTTTTTATTTTTCTGATATTTTTAGTCTGATTGGTTCATCTGTTAGGTTTTTCAAATTGTCACATGTCTCTAAAAATTTTGCCAATATGCTATTTGAAAAAAATCCTGCATATAAGTGGGCCCATGCTGTTCAAACCCATGTGTTTAAAAATCAACTGTAATGTTTTAAGTATGCAAAACTTCTACCCAAATAGCTACCAGACACTGATTGCCAAAATTAAATAGCATGTCAACAAATGGAGATATACAATATAATGATAACAAGATGAATGATTATTATTAAGATGTCTCATTCTCCCCAAATTGATCTATAAATTCAACATAATCCCAGTCAAAATTCTAGCAGACTTATTTTTTTAGAAATTGATAATCTGTCTAAAAATTGTAAATATTTATTCCCCCATATATATTTGCAAGCACCCAAATATATAAATCAATTAATAACAGACATAAATAAACCCATCAATAATATCACAACAATAGTAGGGAACTTTAAACCCCACTTACAGAAATGTACAGATATAAGAAGAAAATGAACAAACAATGGCTTTGAATGACACACTGGACCATGTGGATTTAACAGATATATTCAGAAAATTTCATGCTAAAGCAGCAAAATATATATTCTTTTTGAATGCACATGGAACAATGTTGAGAATGGATCACATAATGGGTCACAAATCAGGCCTCAACAAATACAAAAAGATTGAGATCATACCATACATATTCTGACCACAAAGCTATGAATTTGAAGTCAATCACAAGAAAAAGTTTGGAAAGACGATGGAGGTTAAAGAATATCCTATGAAAGCATGAATGGGTTAAACAGGAAATAAAAGACGAAATAAAAAAAAATACATGGAAGGAAATGAAAATTAAAGCATGAGAGTCCAAAACCTTTGGAATGAAGCTAAGAGGTCGTAAGAGGGAAGTATATAACAATACAGGCCTACCTCAAGAAGCAAGAACAATCTCAAATACACAACCTAACTTTACAACTAAAGGAACTAGTAAAGGAAAAACAAGTGAAACCTAAAGCCAGAAGAAGAAGAGAAATGATAAATATTAGAGCAGAAATAAGTGGCATAGAAACAACAAAAAATCAGAACAGTTCAATTAAATCAGGAGCTTGTTCTTTGAAAGAATTAATAAAATTGATAACCCCCTAGGAAGACTTATCAAAAAGAAATGATCCAAATAAATAAAATCATGCATGAGAGAGGCGAGACCACAACAAACACCACAGACATACAAACAATTATAAGATAATATTATGAAAAATTATATGCCAAAAATGGGGTAATTTGGAAGAAATGAATTAATTCCTAGAAACATATAAACTACCAAAACTGAAACAGAAAGAAATGGAAAATTTGAACAGACTCATAACCAGCAAGGAAATTGAATCAGTAATCAAAAATCTCCTAAGAAAAGAAGTCCAGGGCCAGATGGCTTCTTAGGGGAATTCTACCAAACATTCTTCTCAAACTGTTCAAAAAATTGAAATGAAGGAAAATTTCCAAACTCATCCTACAAGGGCATTACCTTGATCCCAAGTCAGTCAAGGACCGCACCAAAAAAATAGAATTACAGGCCAACATCCCTGATGAACATGGATACAAAAGTTCTCAACAAGATACTAGCAAAACGAACCCAACAGTACTTTAAAAGAATTATTCACCATGATCAAGTGGGATCTTTTTAATTTTTTAAAAAGAAAATATCCATATTATCCTCCCAATAGATACAGAATTAGCATTTAACAAAGTACAGCACCCATTCTTGACAAAACTCTAAACAAAGTAGAGATAGAGGGAACACACCTCAACATTATACCATATAAGAAATACCTACATCTAATGTCATCCTCAATGGGAATAAACTGAGAGCTTTTTTCTCCAAGGTCAGGAACAGGACAAAGATGCCCACTCTCACCATTTCACTTAGTACTGGAAGTCCTAGCCATAGCAATCTGACAACAAAAACAACAACAACAACAACAAAGTCATCCAAATTGGCAAGGAAAGGTCAAACTTTCACTGTTCACAGATGAGATGATACTTTATGTAGAAAACTCAAAACAACCCAACAAGAAATTTATTGAATTGATACACAAATTCAGTAAATTCCAGTATACAACATCAACATCCAGAAATCTATTGCATTTTTCTACACAAATAATGAAGCATAAAAAAGAGAAATCAAGGAATCTATCCCATTTATACTTGCACCAAAAGCCATAAGATACCTAGGACTAAACCTAAGAAAATATGTAAAAGATATGTACTCTGGAAACTATAGAATACTTATGAAACAAATGGAAGAGAACAAAAAGAAATGGAAAAAAATTCCATGCTCATGGATTGGAAGAACAAATATTATTAAATTGTCTATATTACCCAAATCAATCTACATATTTAATGAAATCCCTATAAAAACACCATGAACATTTTTCACAGAGCTAGAACAAGCAATCCTAACTTTTTTTTTTCAACGTTTATTTATTTTTGGGACAGAGAGAGACAGAGCATGAATGGGGGAGGGGCAGAGAGAGAGGGAGACACAGAATCGGAAACAGGCTCCAGGCTCTGAGCCATCAGCCCAGAGCCTGATGCGGGGCTCGAACTCACGGACCGCGAGATCGTGACCTGGCTGAAGTCAGACGCTTAACCGACTGCGCCACCCAGGCGCCCCTTAAGTGTATTCATTTTGAAAGAGAAAGAGTGTGTGTGTGAGCAGTGGAGAAGCAGCGAGAGAAGAGAGAGAGAGAGTATACCAAGCAGGCTCCATGCTCTCAGTACACAATCTGATGTGGGGATTGAACTCACAAACTGTATGATCATGACCTAAGCTGAACTCTATAGTCAGATGCTTAACCAACTGAGCCACCTAGGTGTCCTGCAATCCTAAATTTTTTATAGAACCATAAAAACCCTAGATAGCCAAAGTAATCATGAAAAAGAAAACCAATGGTGGAAGAAGAAATTTCAGACATCAAACAATATTACAAAGCAATACTCATCAAAGCAGTATGGTACTGGCACAAAAACAGACACATAGATTAATGGGACAAAATAGAAAACCCAGAAGGGAATCCACAACTCTGTGGTCAACAGATCTTTGAAAAAGCAAGAAAGAATACCCCGTGGAAAAAAGACAGTCTCTTCACCAAAAGGTTTTGAGAAAATGGGACAGCAACATGCAGAAGAATTAAACTGGAACACTTTCTTACACTATACCCAAAAATAATTTCAAAATATATTAAAGACCTAAATATGAGACAGGAAAACCTTCAAAATCCTAGAGGAGAAAACAGGCAGCAACCTCTTTTCCTCAGCTGGGGCAACTTCTTACTAGACACATCTCTGAAGGCAAGAAAAACAAAAGCAGGGGTGCCTGGGTAGCTCAGTTAGTTAAGTGTCTGGCACTTGATTAAAGCTTGGTCATGATATGGTTCTTGAAATCAAGCCTCTCCTCAGGCTTTCCACTGACAATGCTAAGTCTGCTTAAGATTCTCTCTCTGCCACTACTCCACTTGCACAAGCGTTCTTGCTCTCTCTCTCTCTCTCTCTCTCTCAAAATAAATAAATAAATGAATAAATAAATAAGCATAAAAAAGAGAGAAACAAAAACGAAATAAAAAATGAACTATTTGGAATTCCTCATAATAAAATCTTCTGCACAGCAAAGGAACTAATCACCAAAACTAAAAGGCAGTGTATGGAATGGGGCAAGATACTTGCAAATGACATATCAGATAAAGGGTTAGTATCCAAAATTTACAAAGAACTTGTCAAGTTCAACACTTGAAAAGACAAAGAATCCAATGAAGAATAAGCAGAAGACATGAATAGATGCTTTCTCAAAGAAGACATCCAGATGACTAATAGACATATGCAAATTTGCTCAATATCACTCATTGTCAGGGAAATACAAACCAAGACCATGATAAGATATCACCTTTCACCTGTCAAAATGGATAAATTTAGCAATATAAGAAACAACATATGTTGGCAGGGGTGCAGAGAAAGGGGAATCTTCTTGCTCTGTTGGTGGGAATGCAAACTGGTGCAGCCACTCTGGAAAACACTATGGAATTTCCAAAAAAAACCAGGCAAAAATAGAATTAATGTACAATCCAGCAATTGCACTACTATGTATTTCCCCAAAGATACAAAAACGCTAACTTGAAGGGGAACACGCATCCCAATGTTTATAGTGGTACTATCAAGAATAGCCAAATTATGGTAGAGCCCAAATGTCCATCAGCTGATGAATGGAAAAGAAGAAGTGTGTGTATACACACACACACACACACACACACACACAAACATATACACACACAATGTAATATTACTCAGCCATTAAAAAAGAATTAAATCCTGGCATTTGCAATGACCAGATAGAACTAGAATGTATTATGCTAAGCGAAATCAGTCAGAAAAAGACAAATGACATAAAATTTCACTCAAATGTAGAATTTAAGAAACAAAACAGATGAACATATGGGAAGGGAAAATAAAAGAGAGAGTTAGACAAACCATAAGAGACTATTAACTATAGAGAACAAATGGAGGGTTACTGGAGGGCAGGAAGGCAAGGGTTGTACTAAATGGGTGGTGGGCATTAATTAGGGCACTTGTTTTGTTGAGCACCAGGTGTTTTATGTAAGTGATAAATTACTAATTATACTCCTGAAAAAAATATTACACTATATGTTTTAAATAAAAACTTAAAAAATAAATAGAGGATAAAATAAAAGGTATAGCTGAAAAAAAAGGAAAAATACTTGGGTATTACCTGCTTTCTAGATATTCACAACTTTGTGTTTGGTATTTTCATAATGGAATTGTATTCAAAATGCAATTCTAAATACACAAATGATTACATTAAAATGTTAAATATTTAAAATAGTAATTGAAAATTAAGAATATATTTAAGTATTTTGTAATTGGGAAATAAAAAATAAATTATGGAATATCTATGTGATTGGATATAATCATGATATATTGACAAAGAGATCATGTAAATTCCTTAGCTTGAAATACTATATGAAAGGGATATGTAATTGCATGTAAAGCTTCTGAAGCATGTAAAACAATCATAATATGAATATGAAAGTTTTAATGGTTTCTAAGTAATCTTTTCCTTTTCTAATAATGTTCTATATTTTTATTGTTTTCCAGTATGCATGTTACCTTTATAATAAAAATAAAACAAACTTAGTTAAAACAAAATGAACCAAAAAATTATTTATTGACATTTTGAAATAAATCATATAAATAATAATATTACGAAAGCCCAGAGACCTTTTGCTATAATGTATATGTATCATCAAACATGGTGTTATGTACTGAATTGTGTACTCCAAGAATTCATATTTTGAGGTCCTAATCCCCTGTACCTCAGAATGTGATTCTATTTGGAGATAGGGTCTTTAAAGAGCTCATTAAGTTGAAAGGAGGTTATGAGTGTAAGCTATAATATAATATGATTTACAAAAAAAATATTAGAATATATACAGAAGGAAGACTATGTGAACATACATGGAGAAGACAGCCATCTACAAGGCAAGGAGAGATACTTCAGAAAAAATAAACAATCTTGCTGATAGCTTGATGTTAGATTTCTAGTCTCCAGAACTCCAAGAAAGTTAATTTCTACTGTTTAAGCCACTTAGTCTGTGGTAGTTCATTATGAGAGCCCCAGCACACTAATACACATGGTAAAATATTTCATTTGGACTGATGAATTAAATATTGAGCTTTTGATACACTTTTTCTGATTTTTGGGAAGTAGCTTAAGCCAAAGAAGTAACTGGAGGGAAACACTGAAGGACCATGATTTGCATTTTGGGTGTAGAGTGTGTCTCCACACACATCATTTATTGGGGATTCTGAATATGTAGCCAAAATTGGGAAAAGATTCTGAAGTTTATTTATCATTCAGCATCCTTAATCTTTTTTTTTATTTGCATTCTTCTCTTGACAGATAGTAATATGTTTTTGCCTGTAATTAAATTACCTAGATTTTTTGGAGGAGTAGAAAAAAGGAAAACAACTCAATTAAAACATGGCAAAAGATCTGAACAGATACTTCATCAAACAACATATAGAGGAGGCAAATAAGCATATGAAGATATGCTTGATGTTATATGTCATTATGGAAATGCAGGTCAGAACTATATTAGATGCTATTACATACCTATCAGAATGATTTTTTTTAATGATTTTACATCAGTAATACTGCACACCTATTCAAATGGCTGAATTTTTTTTTTAATTGGCAAAACTAAATTCTGCAAGGATGCAGAACAGAAGGAACTCTCACTTATTTGGGTAAGTATTAAAAATGATCAGCCATTTTGGAACATATTCTGGCAGTTTCTTATGAAGCTAAACACAAACTTGCCACAGGTTCTACAATCATGCTCCTAGGCATACTTACTAAACTGACACGAAAACCGTACATACACAAATACCTTCAGGGAAAAGTTTCTACAAGTTTCATTTATGATCATCCAAAACAAGAAACAGCAAATTTTGTTTTTTAGCAGGTGAATAGATAAACCAGGAAAAATAACTATTCAGCAGTAAAAATAAATTTTATTAATAAATACAACATGTACAACGCTTAAATGCATATTGATAAATGAAAGAATCCAGTCTAAGTCTACATGCCATATGATTACATTTATGTGAAATTTTGGAAACATCAAAACTAGAGAAGGAAGAAAGATTAGTGGTTGCCAGGAATTTGGGGAGTGAGGGCAGTTGGACTAAGTGAAAGACAGGGAATATTTTAGGTCTGTGAAACTACTTTGTATGGTACTTAATGATGGGTACCTTGCACTATACATTTGTTAAACACATAGAACTTTATAGCAAAATTAATGAACATAAGTTAATTAATTTTTTTTTTTTACAAATAAACTCAGAGGCTAGAGGTACCCAAGATGGAATGCAGACTATGACAAAATTCTGTCTATATTGCAAATGTAAGGCATAACCTCTGAAGGGGGTAGGACAAAAGAACTGCTGATTTAAATAATTCTTGAAAACCTAGATTTGTGTAAGACTAAAAACAAAAATAACTGCACATAAATAGTTGATAAATTGTTTCTCATGGAGGTACAAATTAACAATTCTGAAACTGTAGTTACATGTCACTGGAATTGGACAAATATGTAAATGAATGGCAGGCAATATGCAATAGGTTTCTCACTTTTGGAGTGGGAGTTTACAGATAAGCAAAGAGTAAAAGCTAGAATGAACCATGTGGCACTAGATTAGAGCTGGAGATATCATTAGATAAATGAATATAGACTTATGTTTTACTTAATATAGATACGGATGAATGCATGAATACATATATATGTATACAGGGATAGGGAATGTACAATATGATCCTGAAGTGGGGGCACCTGGGTGGCTCAGTCGGTTGAGCGTCCCACCTCAGCTCAGGTCGTGATCTCGTGGTTCACGGGTTTGAGCACTGTGTCAGGCTCTGTGCTGACAGCTTGGAGCCTGGAGCCTGCTTCAGATTCTATGTCTCCCTCTCTCTCTCTGCCCCTCCCCTGCTCTCTCTCTCTCTCTCTCTCTGTCAAGAATAAACATTAAAAATATATTTTTAGGGGCTCCTGGGTGGCTCAGTAGGTTAAGCGTCCGACTTCGGCTCAGGTCATGATCTCACAGTCCATGAGTTCAAGCCCTGCGTCGGGCTCTGTGCTGACAGCTCAGAGCCTGGAGCTTGCTTCAGATTCTGTGTCTCCCTCTCTCTCTGACCCTCCCCCATTCATGCTCTGTCTCTCTCTGTCTCAAAAATAAATAAAACATTAGAACAATTAGCAAAATATATTTTTAAAATATAATACTGGAGCATATTGTAGAGCTAGAAAGTAATAAAAATCTAAAAAAACCCAAAAACTACTACCATGATAAAGTTATATTAGAGGAACAAAGGAGTCAACTGAAAAAGTTCTTAATAGCCATATCTGGAAAAATTTGAGTAATAAAATTAAAAAATATAATACATAATTTCAAATAATTTATGTATATACTCCTCTCAAGAAAGTGGAGCATAAATCTGAACCCTTTAAATGTGAGCTACATTTATGGACTTGATGACAAAGATTAGAGTGTGAAAAAAAAGGGGGAAGGAAATAAGGAAGACAATAAGGATGGTAGGTGGATGGGAGGGAGGGAGAGGGATAAATTCATAGTAGAAAAAAACTTAGCCATGTGTGATCAAGGTAACATCACAGTGATAAGTTACATTGATAGTATGTATCTTTGAAATTATGTAATAAAAATGGATCTTTAGCTCTGTGGTTTTCCTTCACAAAAATACTAACCTCAGTTTATTATGAGAAAAAAATTCAGACAAATCTCAATTGACAAACATTCTACAAAATATCTGACAGTTTTTTTCAAAACTGTCAAGGTCGTAAAATACAAAGAAAGTCTGAGAAATTGCCACAGCAAAAGAGAGCTTAAGGAAACATGACAACTAAATGTAATGTGCTGTAGTAACCTGGATAAGATCCTGGAACATAATGACATTAAGTAAAACTAAAGAAATATAAAGTATTGACTTTAGTTAATTATAATGTATCGATATTGGTTCCTAGTTATAACAAATATAATGTAAGCTATTAATATTAGGGAAAATTTGTGTGGAATATATGGGAACTTTCTGCACTATCATTGGAATAATTTTATAAATCTAAGACTATTCTTAAATCAAATGTTTGTTTAAATATAAAAAAATAGATTTGATTACTCATGGGTTTGCTTTCTCCTACAGGCTGGTTCATGGATACTTGAGTAACATGGCTTCAACATTTACAAAAGACAACCCTGTGGAGAACAGCAGAACTGCAAGGTATAACCTAAGTCTCTGAATGTTCTTATGGACCACCACCACTTAATAAGTTTAATATTGTATATTTTTGCTGATATAATGAGTGAAAATTGTATTTTACTTTATTACTAATTACTAGTGTATTGATCTTTACATTTTCAGTGGCTATTATTATTTCCTTTTCTGTGAATTACTTCTTATTTTAATTTTTAAATCTTTATTTTTTAAAAAGAGAGAGACAGAATGCAAATAGGGGAGGAACAGAGAGAGAGGGAGACAGAATCCTAAGCAGGCTACAGGCTCTGAGCTGTCAGAACAGAGCCTGACAAGGGGCTTGAACTCATGAACCGTGAGTTCATGACCTGAGCTGAAGTCAGATACTTAACCAACTGAGCCACTCAGGCGCCCTGTGAATTATTTCTTTATATCTTTGGGCAAAGGGTTGATTTTCTTTTTTTATTTATTTTAGATTCTGAAAATAAATTTTTGTTGCATACTTTCCACATTGTGTCTTCTCTGTCTCTGTATTAATTTTTGATGGTTTATTGTTTTGTAGAAGATATATATATATATATTCAAATTTATATTCATATATATTCAAATTTATATATAATCAAATTTATATATATTCAAACATATATATCTTCAAATTTATCAAGCTTTTGTCTAATAGGTTCGATGTTTTAATATGTTTACATGCCTTCCTTATCATGAGGTTATAAATACACTCCCTATATAATATTGTAATGCTTTCATGGCTTTATTTATGGAAATTTTTCAAAAATTTAGATCATTTAGAATTTATTTTAATAATGCGAAGTAAGGACCATGTGAGGTGTCTATGGCAGGGAGAACCTTGGAATGATTGAAAAAAATTAAATAAACCTAGTGTGGCTAGAACATTTTAAATTGAGGAGGCAAGTGGTGAAAATTTAAGTTAGGGAAGTACGTGAGAGGCAAATCATGAGGCCTTGTACCATCTGAATTATTGTGCATGTTAAAGACATTGGAGACTATATGTTGCTATCTGTCTGCACGCAGCTGTAGTTATATGGACTAAAAAGACACATAGATCATTGGAAATAGGAGAGAAGTGGAATTATTTGGGCTATTTAGTCTGCTGACAAGCTGCTTCAGATACATCCTATTCAATAATTGAATTGCAATGGAGGTAATGTCTGGTATATTTTTGTAAGCTCCATATATAGACATATTTCTGTAACCTCCAATATGTAGACCTAATAGAGAACTTTTGATTCAGTGTCTTCTCTAACTTTATTATACTCTAATTAGTATTCCTATGCATTCTTAACGTGATTATGATATGCCAACACAACTGGGAAGAATTCTATTTGCTGAGTGTCAGAGGCTTTCATTTGCCTTAGTAGTACTCAACTGTTCAAAAAGAAAAAAAAAGTAAATGCCAATAAATGATACCTAAATGCTGTAGGTTCTTTTCACTCTCAAGAAACATCCTGGAAGAGGCATATAGGTACTTGCATAATCCTCTTATTATATAAAGTCACTTCATATTTATTCAAATAATATTTGAAACACAACATGTAGAGTATGCAACTTAAAAAATGATTTTTTAAAAACCTTCTTCCAATTAGCAATTGTTTCCATATGATATAAATGTATTTTCTGTATAATAAAGAAATTAATTTTATGCTGTTATTTGTTTTCTTAATTATAGAACGTTAGATCAGTCAAGTTTGTCTGGTTGGAACTACAGATAAGACAGATCCAGAGAAATGCATCTGGCGAGAGAGCAAAACTTTTTACAACAGAGAAGCTTAGCCATAGGCCTGCATTTTGTGAGCATACGGCCTTCATGTGAAATTCTGTGCTTTGTTTTCCCTTACTTAATTTCATTTATACTTTGGTGACTATTGTACAGAATGATCCATACACTTAAACTGTTTAAAATATAATTGCCATGGAAATTTGATAATGTCATCCTAAAGAAACGTTGAGGAAAACTCAGGAAAAGCTCCAGTTACTGAAAACTGGAAAAAAATTAATCTTGACTAAAGCACTTCCCCCATGAAAATAGGACCTCCTGAACTTTGTAAGGGCTGATTAAAAGAAGCTGTTCTTTGGAGGAATGCATTACTATACTTATTCCAAGACTTTCCAGGAATATTAAAGTGAAATAGTAGAAACATCAAAAAATATCTTTAAAGATGTAATTTAGTGAAATGTTGGCAACAACTTACCTCAGTTCCTTTCTAAAATGAAGTGCCAAAACATGCAAACTGCTTTCCAAAACCATAATGGTTGTTAAGAATGCCTGTCAGCTGTCTTCACCAATAAGGCTTTCCAAGTGAAAAAAATAAAAGAAACTGGAGGATTACAGGACAATTATTGTTCACTTAAGTATCATATATTCATCATTAGGAATCTGGTGGGTTCCTTTCCTCTACTTAATAATTTCAAACATAAGACCTGGAAGGAATTTGCAAAGATTGGGTTACTTAAAATTTCTGTTTTTTTTTGTTTTTTTGTTTTTTTTTTTTAGTGGCTTACTATCTTTATCAGATGAATCAGTAAGTATAACTTCAATTTATAACTATTTTAACCCAGGATAATAAACTTGCTTTTCATGTGACTCTCTCTCTCTCTCTCTCTCTCTCTCTCTCTCTCTCTCTATATATATATATATATATATATATATATAATCTCTTGCAGTTCTCAATGCTGAAATGACCTGAATTAATTTAATTTAATTGTAAATGTATCCTCTATGCTTTATAGCCCAATGAAAATACAGGAAATAAACATTGTCAACGTCTGAAGTTATTTTAAATGATTCTGCAGTGGTTCAAACCTGTATTTGCATTGTGTCCTTTAAATTCAGCATCTGACATGAGTGACAGGAAAATTTTCTATTTCAATACCAATTATATCATTTCCCACCACATTTTTTCCAGAAAATTGGAAGCTCTACACCACCCTCATTAAGTTTAATTAATAAATGTAAATGTTAAATATTTATATTGTAAACATTTGGTATGCAGACAAAGGACACTATAATATTTTTTTGAATATATTAGTTGTTATTGACTCCAGATCCTTTATAAGTTGAAAGTATTCTTGTGTAAGTCCATTCTTGATGGGGAATGCAGAAAAAAGAATGGCAGTATGACCCAGGGTGTTTTCACATTGTCAGTTGCCATGGAAGATTTCAAAAAGATTTTGAAAGTTATTTTGGGGACATGTAACTAATAGTGTACACAATGTTACTAGACCCAACTGAACAATTAAGCATTTGAACCAAGTTCTGTCTTATTGGAAAGGATAATTTAAGAAGACTGAAGAAGTGTTTTTCCTTCTACCATGTGTTATCAGAAAGGCTGTGCCTCTCCAGGACAACAATTGAAAAGTTTAAATTCATAGAAGCTTAGATTTGAAAGGGACACTAGAAGTAGATTTCACCTTCTTATATTTATGACCTCTCTAACAGATGATTATAACTCACTTAAACATTACCTCTGTGAGTAACTTATTCCTTACAGCAATCCATTTGATTGGATGGCATCTTTATTCTGAAGTTCTTCATGGACTGAACTAAGTTTGTTTCCTGATAACTACCCCCCAGTTGACCCTAATGTTTAGACCCAGAGTAACTCTCTTCTTATTTCACCTGACAGTTTTTTTTAAATGTTTGCAATTACTTTGTTCTTAAAAATTCATTTCTTTCAGTTTATATATCCCAGGTTTCTTTAAACTTTCCTCACATGACTTTAATTCCAGATGACTTATGATCTGGATCACACCCTAAGAAGTATTGATTTCTCAATGTCCCTTTTAAAACATGCCTAAAAGCTAAATACTTATCTCTGGAGATGAACACTACATTACAGATTCATCTGCCAATAGGCCTCCATTTCAAACTGGACTACCAAGCTATCATTATATTCTATGCCATATTGCCTTAATATGCCAAATGCTTAATTGTTCAGTTGGGTCTAGTAACATTGTGTACACTATTAGTTACATGTCCCCAAAATAACTTTCAAAATCTTTTTGAAATCTTCCATGGCAACATATTGCCATATTGTATGATGTGACATTGTTCCTGCTACTTACACATGATATGCAATGATGGTAACTTTGTCAAAAACAGCTATTTCAGTTGTTCTGTGTTTCTATTTTTTTTATTTGAGGACACACAATGCTCCATTAGTTTCAAGTGTAAAGTATAGTGACTCAACATCTCTATACGTTATGCTATGCTCACCATAGGATCACTACCATCTGCCACCATACAGTTCCATTACGATATCATTGACTATATTCCCTGTGCTGTATCTTTTATTCATTTGACTTATTCATTCAATAACTGGAAAACTGTATCTGCCACTCCGGCCATATTTTACTCATCCCTCTAACCCCTTCCCTCTGGCAAGCATGTAATCTAAAAAAATAAAATAAAATAAAATAAAATAAAATAAAATAAAATAAAATAACAAACAAACAAAAAGCAGAATCAAATCATCTGTCTTTGCAGAGAAAACTGCTGAAGTCAAAGAGAGTATCAGAAAAGCAGAGACCTCTGATCTTCACATTTCACTGCAGTGAGATTATGTACAGAAAAATAAAAATTTAGGGAAGAAGTACAAATTCATGCAGAACTTCTGAGAACCACAGATACTTACTTCAACAATGTACAAGCAGAGATTGATTTCTCTTGAATGTTTCTTAGCCACTAAGAGTTAGGAAAAACAAGTGATATTTGGATAGGAAAATGCCGTGGGTTGTAGGAATAGCAAGAGCAAAGGTACTGAGTAGAGAATATGCTTTGAAGACGCAACTTATTTGCAGAGATTCTAAGTGGGAAAGTCATAGGCAATATGACCATAGAGGTTGAGAGCAGATTGTGGAAGGCCATATGCCAGATTAAAGATTTTGGACAATTAAAAATACTTAGAGGGAACAAAATTTTCTTAGATCTAGGTCATATAAAATCTGTCTGCTGAGGACATATATAATAGCAATTATATCCTCTGCCTCTCACATAATCTCACATAATTTCCTTTCTTTTTTCTTCAGCCAGGTTCCTCATGGACTTGCCAAACATGAGAAATTTCTCTTTTCTTTGCCACAGCTTTCAAATAAGAACCTGAGATCACCTTTGCATTGTCAAAGGAAAATATGGGCCAAATTCAAATGTCAACAGAAGTGGGGCAGATCACATTTATCTACTAAGTTAAGTTTACATATATTCTAAAAATCATTGACTTACTTTTGACTTTCTCTTCAGAAAAAAGATGGCTTATTCTTCAGAAAAAGAGATGGAGAAGATGAAGAAAGTGAAGCTCAGAGATGTTGGTGACTTGATCCAATTACATAGTTGCTACTGGAGGTAGCTAAAGAAGGGAAATATCTGGGTTCAGCATTCTTTGAACTACATAAGACTAATTCCTCTTGATGCAGATATTCAGGATTGACAAAAATAAGCTCAAAGAAGGAACAAAAATTCTCACTATTTTCTTTATCTCTTCTTTTTTGATATGCCAATTTAAAATATATCATGGGTTGAGGCTAAAGACTATAATGGATAGTCATGTAATGTAACCAGGTAATGAATACTGGCATTCTGAATCACAATGGAGAGCTGGAATAGGACATGAGTCTTTATTGCTTTGTGGAATAGGCCAGAGGTATGAACATAGCTTCTGGAAAATTGAAATAACAAAACATTAAACTGTGCTTAATTACAGTTTCTTAATTATGTTTTAAAAGGTGACGATGGATGGCCATTGTGTTAAAGCCCATGCCAACTACTTTTGTTTCTCAAGGAAGGGAAAGCTTTGGGGTTGTTTCTACCTATTTTTCCATGGTTTGTAAATAAGCAACCTAGTAATAAAATAATCTGGTGAAAATCAATCTTTTTTAGAGACAATGATAACTATTTGAGACACTTGGTAATACTCTTCATAAGATATTTTTGTCACATTGATAAGTTTGTTTCTGTTAGCCTATAACTTTTACTGGATGGAAGTTATTCAGCAAAAAGTTTGTAGGATATATATATATATATCTATATAGTGTTTTAAAGGCATGGTATCTGTTCAAATTCTCAATCAGACTCCACTTCATGTGGAATTTCATCAAAAGTGGCTGCTACTTATGAGACATTTAATTCTTTTCAAGAGGCTATTTTACCAGCATGCTGCTAAATACATTAGACATTTTAAAAATAAAGGCACATATTCTAGTTTGACTTGAGTATATTTGTCAATTAAAAGCAAAGGTTTAATATTACTCATTAAGATAAGTTATCAAATAAGATTTCTCATCATAAGGTTTTTCTCTTTTGAAACACCCAATGATTTTCATCAATGGCTTAATTCCCATAAACGTGATTTGTATGTTGCAACCTCTTCAAAGAGTAGACCACTTATCTTAAATAAAAGATAAATAATACTATAAAAATAAATCATAAATTAAAAAAGATTAAACTTTTAAAATTAATAACAAATAAACTGTATTATCTAGTAGTTAGACACCACTATTTGGCCAAATGTTGTAGACCCTGAGTCTAATGTTATCTCTTTTCTAGCAAGAGAGCAGGACGCAGGATGAAAAACGAGAGATGCCTAATGTCCGGGAAAAGACAAAAGCCCAGAATAAGGGTCCTTGCCCCATATTTATTCAGATCAGAAGGCTTACAAATGTGATGGGCGTGCACAAAGAGACAAAGAAACTGTAAACATTAACTTGGGGATGTGAAGGAAGAGGGGATTTTGAAGATATACAGTGTTTGGGGTTTGGGTCAATATAAAACAAAATCCGGGCACCGGGCAGTTGGGAAGAAGGTTGTTTACAGCGGTCATGAGGCAGCACCTCTGTTTATCTTAGCTAGCCTAAGGGATGAGACAGGTAGGGGGAATAACCTCAGGGTTAATAAGGAGCCTTTTCTTTTGTTAACCATCTTTGCTCTGGGCTGCTTCACCTGCAACACAGCGGTCCATAGTCCAATTCACCAGTTCTTTTTTTAATGTTTATTTATTATTAAGAGACAGAGGGAGACAGCATGAGCATGGGAGGGGCAGAGAGAGGAGGAGACACAGAATCTGAAGCAGCCTCCAGGCTCGGAGCTGTCAGCAAAGAGCCTGATGCAAGGCTCGAACTCACAAACCGCAGGATCATGACCTGAGCTGAAGTTGGACACTTAACTGACTGAGCCACCCAGGCGCCCCCCAATTCACCAGTTTACCTAACCTGGCCCTATCCTCCTGTGAAAGCATCTTTTCTGCTATAGTACTAAATTGGGGGTGCTTCTACCCTGAATATCTAATCTTGTTTATTTCATATACCTATGTATTGGACATCTTTGCACCATTCTTATTTTAAGCCTTTGCCTCTCCCTCTCTATTCTGGGGGCTCTTCAACCCGTCTCTATTTTGGGGTGACTTTGCACCTCCCTATTCCTGGCACCTTTGTGCCTTCCTATTATTAGGGTGCCTTTGCACCCCCTATTCTTAGGGTGCCAATCTGGTTTACCCAAACTCGGGTGTGAGCATTTTATGGCTTTGTATTTCTTTATGCCTTGTTAACCCATTGGTGTAAACCTGGGGGATTCCTAATCTTATCCCCTACAGTCAAAATTTAATAATCTATAAAATTGAAGTTATTGAACTAGATTGATCATATCTAAAGTGATTTCCAGTTGTAGTATGCTATGATACTAAAAGTAAATAGATAAATTGAATCTTACATAAGACTATACTTCTCTTCTTGATTCTAGTTAATAAACCAACTCTTGCCATGATCCTTTATGATCTAAATAATTCACTTTTTATTGTAATAAAATAGAACTTCCCCTGGCAATAAACAGTACTCACCTTGATCCAGGATAGGATAAAATATAATATATATTCTTAATACTGTCAGGCTATTCCTCTTTAATTACCTTTAAAGGTTGTCATAAAAAAATCACTATTCTCAAGCCAGACAGAAAAACCAATCATTTGTATTTACATATGATTTCAACATTTCAGAGGACATTTATTTATGTTATCCTCACAATAACCAGTCTTGTAAGTAAGGACTAATAACATTATCTCCATTTGGAAGATGTATAAATTAAAGCATAGAGCAGTTTAATGACTTTCTTCCAGTCACATAGGTAATGAGAGAAAAAAGTCTGTAACCCAGTCCTGTTTATTTCTATCCCTTTGTACTTTTCACTCTATTAGTGCCCAGGCTTGACCATTGATAATTCCATTGCTGGTGATAACCAAATCAGTCAGAATAGTCTATGCTGTGCTGCCCAGCAACAACCACAAATCTCAGTGGCTCAAAACAAAAGTTTATTTTTCACTGATGCTACATATTTGGTTCATCCATTTACCAAACTGGCAGAAGCTCTACCGTATTACAACTATATTATCTAGAACACATGGCCTACTTGGTCAACAGCACAGAGAGGCGGATGAAAATGAATAATTCATCTCTAGCTTTCTAGGTTTCAATCTAGAAGTGACACATGTTAATTTCACTTACAGCTTATGGGCCAAAACATTTAATACAACACAGTTTCACCTAACTATAAAGGGAATAGGAAATGTGAAAACTACATAGATATTTGGTAAGCAGTAAATGTCTCTGCCATGATAGCTAATATTTATTGAGTTCTAAATACATGCCAGACACTATGCTAAGCACGTTGTTTCGTTGCCTCATTTAATTCTCATTTAGTCCTGTACTGTAAATATAACCATTGTACTGATGAAAAAACAGAGTTTGAGTGATAATATACACAATGTTTTATAGATGGTAAATAACAGATGCAGGATTCAAACCCAGATCATTCATATTCTAGAGCCAACTAGAAGTTAACTTATTCAAGTCCAAATCTGTTTCCTATGTCTTTTCTTTAGCCATCTTAAGATCTTTAATTTAAGTGAGGTATAGTTTTTATCTACTTCCTCCCACACTTGATTTTATTTTCACTCTAAATGTATAAAGTATGATGAATGAGAAAGGGTAGATGGATGGATGATAGAGAGACCCCTTTTGTTGTATTATTCATCCTTTCCTACAATAGTACAGTGTCTTATATAGGAGTCTCTAAAAATCATGCAGTAAAAGTATTTAATTGCTTGAGTTTGCTTACTGCTGCTTCAGTACATACCAGTCATCTCCCTTCTTGTCTCTTCCTTTAATATAAAACAATGCTTCTTATTTGCCTTATATCTTCTATAAGAAGGGCTCAATGATAGTCTTAATAATGCAGAATATGCCTTTTGTAATAAACTTTCTTTTGTAGCTATTTACAATTAAATTCACTAAACTATACTTGGAATTAAATAGAGGTAAACTCAAATACATATAAAATGATCATTTTCCACAAAAATAATTAAAATGAAAGTTCTTAGATAGTCCTCTTATCTTAAAATTCAATTATCCAGAAATTCACATATCTTTATAAAAATTCTAGATAATTTTTATAAGTTGAAATTTAACACACTTATGAGATTCTAGCTAATGTGGAAATATTGACTTAATAGATACACTTAACCAAATAGTATCTGATTAATGTCTCATAGATTCATTTAGTTTGGGAATTGAAAGTGACCTCCCTCATTTTGCCAATGAAGAAATAGGAGTCTAAAAGAAGTTATTGATTTACAATCAGGCAGGTAGTTAGAGGCAACACAAAGGTAAGAATCTGGCCCTCCTCAGACTCTCAGTCTGGGTTAATTTAAAATAATAGCCATATTGGGGTGCCTGGGTGGCTCAGTCAGTTGAACCTCTGGCTGTGGGTTTTGGCTCAGGTCATGATCTCACAGTTTCATGAGTCCCAGTCTCGCATCTGACTGCGCTGGCAGTGCAGAACTTGTGTGTGATTCTCTCTCTCTCTCTCTCTCTCTCTCTCTGCCCCTCCCCTGCTTAGGCTGTCTCTGTATCTCTCAAAATAAATTAAAACCTAAAAAAATAATAGCCATATTTATAAAATCTTGCTTCTGGAAAGTTAAAATCACTCTTTTTATTGAATTATAGTTGACACACAATGTTACATTAGTTTCAAGTGTACAACATAGTGATTTGACAACTCTAGATGTTATGCTATGCTTACCACAAGTGTAGTTAACATCTCTCACCATGCAATGTTATTACAATATTAGTAACTATATCCCCTATGCTGTACCTTTCATCCCTGTAACTTATTCATTGCGTAACTGGAAGTGTGTACCTACTACTCCCTTTTACATGTTTTCCCCTTCCTTGTCTTCCCTGTTAACTATCAGTTTGTTCTCTTTATTTATGAGTCTGTTTCTGCTTGTTTTTTTTTTGTTAGAATCACTGTTAGAACATCATAAATGTTTATATAAAGCAAGGTAACACATTTCTATTATTTATAAATTGTAGCTTAGAAAATTACATTAAAATTTTGTCATTGGTTACTAGGAAGTGGCTGAGGATCTATTCAAAACAAGTATAGAAAGACAACAGGTACAGAAACATAACTAGAATATCTTCATCATTAATTGGCGATGTATGTGTTTACTGAGATATTACAGCAGTTTTTAAATATATCTCTGTACCATTTGACTTACACAATGAGCATGGATTGCTTTTATAATTTAAAAACTTACAAGTTATTTTTATTTTCTGAGTATGGTTGACATAAAATGTTACATTAATTTCAAATGCACAACATAGTAATTCAACTTCCCTATATGTTATGCTATGTTCACCACAAGTGTGGCTACCATGTGTCAACATACAACATTATTACAATATCACTGACTATATTCCCTATACTGTGCTTCTTATTCCTGTGAGTATATTCCATAGGTGGAAGGCTGTATCTCCCACTCCCCTTCAGCAATTTTGTCCATTGCTTATCCCCTTCCCTCTGGCAACCATCAGTTTGTTTTGTATATTTACATGTCAGATTCTGCTTTTTGTTTCTTTGTCAGTTTATTATTTATTTTCATTCAATTTGCAACAATATGGATGGACCTGAAGGGTATCATGCTAAGTGAAATAAGTCAAATTGGGAAAGACAAATGCATATTTTGACTTATATGTGGAATAAAAAACATTTACAAGGCTTTAAAACAAAATAGTACTTTGTGTTTGTTTAAAATCTTTTACCTGGTAATCTCAGTGCACTTTCTTGCCTTGAAAGGGCAAAAAGAGTAATTTTATGCAAAGCCAAAAAGAGATTATGTGTGGAGTATAAAAAAGAGCATCACACATTTAAGATGTGGAATAAGGTAGAAGTCTGTACCTTATTGAATCACCTTATTATTAAAGAGTAGTAAATTATCTGAATTATTGTCTTAGTTGTATGAATTTTGCAAACAGGAAATAAGCAATTCAATATATTTTTTTTTCATTTGTAAAATAGGGATAAAAATACCTGCCCTGTAAACATCACAGATCTGCTGTGTGGAATACATAATTTATTGTTTTGAAAGCTCATGGGAAAATGAAAATTAATTTATAAATTTAAGGTTTGATTTTTTTGTGTTAACATACATAAGCTAATATTCTCTTCATGTGCATCAGTATACCTATATAAATATTTACTCTACTCCATAGACTGTTCTTCTGTTCACATTCACAGAAGGCAGACAAAGACCAAAAAGTTAGATTACTTGTGCTAAGTTCTATAGGTGAAATGACAAATCTTAAAAGTTATTACTTTTTGGTTGGCTTTCATGTGCCTAGGTGTCAAGCACCACAATACTAGATACTTTACATATATATTATTCCCTCATTTTTGGTCTAACCGCATGCAATAGGTTTTATTTCCATATATATGTATATCGAGACTATGAAGCTTGAGTAAGCTGCTTAAGGTCACACATCTGGTGAATAGCAGAGCCAGAATTTATATCCAAGTTTGTCATACTGAAAATCTCTTTCCTGATTTTGTGTTTTGTTTCAGAGATAGTCACCTATATCTCATAGTCACCTGATAGAAACCTTCACTTTCTTTTGGCATGTACATGTGTTTTCCAGATATTGAAGTGATACAGAATAGCAATTTCTCTCTTCTTTTTTCAACTCACTTGCATTCTGTAACAAATGTCTTCATGCTGAAAATATTTTTTTTGTAACTTGTCCTTTCTGAAAGATTGAAATGTTTCTGATTGGATTTTTCACAGTCCAGAAATATGGAGCTCTCTGAGTTTAAACTGTTTACAAGGATAGCTTTTCCCCCTGGTTTTGATTATATCATTGACAGCACTTGATATCTTCAGGCATAGGAATGTATTTACTTATAGGCACATAAGTTATTCATTTATAAAATTGAATTATATGACTAGGAGATTGTGTGTTTTGTTTGTGTAGCAGTCCTTCTAAACATGACTTACAATTGATAAAAGCCAGATGGAAAGCGGAAACAGTCCATTTCATGACTCTTTAAACGTTTAAATTTGTTAACCCTTGAACTTAACATTTTTTTGAAGTTCAGTGGTAAGATGGAAACAATTTGTTGGTGAATTTTTAATATGCAAAATGACCAGTAAATGTTTATAACATTCTGTATCAAGGGAAATAGTTCGGGCTTGAGAAGAGTTTCAAAGACAATGTTAATGGCTTATCATTAAATTCATTTCATGGTTCTTATTTTCCTTTTTTTAAATTTTTATTAAAGGTATTTTAATATGCATATTGTCTGCTAGTCCCTTTTAGGTGGGAAACAACTGATTCTTAGTATCTCCAAAGTATCTCACTGTATGAACACATACTCAAATATTATTTGTTAAAATTCAGTAAACATTTAGTAAAATATTTGTCATTTTCCTACAATTATTGTTTAAATATTAGTTAATATCATAAGTAGTCTTATATAGTATAATTTAATCCTTACAACAACATTCTCAGGTGGGTACTATTATTATCACTTATTTTTCAGACTGAGGAAATCAAAGCTTGGAGACTTTGCACAACCTTCCTATGATCACAAAACTAGGAGGCAGTGGGACAAGGATTTGAACCCAGACAGCCTGACTTCAGAGTCCCTACTATTAACCACTATTCTATATTCTTTCTTTTTTATTTATTAAGAAACTTTTCAAGGGGTGCCTGGGTAGCTCAGTCAGTTGAGTGTCTGACTTGATTTTAGCTCAGTGGGACCCCCCCAGGGTCGTGGGATCCAGCCCCACATTGGGCTCTGGGCTCCATGCTGATCGTGGAGTCTGCTTAAGATTATCCTTTCTTCTGGCCCTCTTCCCCTCTCTCTTTCTCTCTCTAAAAAAAAATCAAGCATGATGGTATAATAAGCACTATATGAATAAAACAGGTCACAGTCTTTTTAAATTTAATAATGGCACCACCATTCCCCCACCTTCCTTAGCATAAAAAAAGAGTCATTTCTCATTTACTCACCTCTCACATGGTATGACTTGTCATGATCCACAAATTCTACCTTTACAATGACTAATTCCATTATCTCTGCTACCATGCTAGTTAAAGCTTTAAACTCCTGTCACTTCTAGACTATTACTGTTTCTCTCCTTGTCCAATTATCTCCCTGACCAAACTATTCTACATACCACTACCAGAGACATTTTCTTAGTATATAGCTATAATTATGTCACTAATCATAAACATTTTCATTACTTTCATAATTAAGTCCTAAATATTCAGTTTGACATTTAGAGTGTTCAATAATCTGCACTCAGTGTTTATTTCCATGCTCATTTCTTAGCTTTCATACATATGCTCTATGCTCTAACCTAAAAAAAAACTACTCCTAATTCCAAGAGCACATTTTTTTCTGTCTTTATGCTTTTTAAAAATATTTTCCCCTCTATCTCCAATCCCCTGCTTTGCCATTTCTGCCTATTGATATTTTACTCAATATTTAAAAGCTCTTCTCAAATTCTACTATATCTATGATTTTATTCTCACTCCCACATATAAAATGTTTATTTACTTTGCTCAGTTGGATATTCATCAGATTTTTTTGTACCTTCCCTTGACATGATACAGTTATTGGCATGATACAATTTATTTCTGCCCTTGTATTACCTTCTTTTTTATATGGTAAATTCTTAAGGTCAAGAGATATGCCTTCTTTATCTTATATTCTACACAGACCTAATCAAATTCCTTGGACTTAGTAGGTACGTAATATTTATTCAAGTGCATAGAGATGCCACCCAATATCGCCTAATGGCTTTTCATTTCTTAACCAAAAAGATTAAGATGGCATGCTCTAAACCAATACAGAAGAGAGCAATCTATGCTTAAAATGCAAGTATTTCTGAAAGATCTTCACGGAGTGTAAAAGAAATTATATCCCAGTATAAAATAAATCAAATGAGGAATAATCGTTCTATTTCTATGAGATTTCTTGGAAAAACTGTCTGTCTACCACCTGGCTAAAATATAATTAGTTCAAGTATGAAGCCGAGAGTAATTACATGACTCCATCAAGTAAACATTGGCTTTGTCTTTTATCAAGCATGCAAGAGAAAAATGAAGTAGATTCAGGTTTAGCAAAGTTTATGACTGGTATAAGATTTAAAGATTATTCCACGTACAGAAATGCCTATATCTTCTAGGTCCAAAATGCAGCAGAATCTGATACTAAATTGAACACTAACTGAAGAATTGGGTAGTTACTTGGCAAGAACATTGATATGACAATCAGTAGACTTGTGAACTAGACTTGGTTTATTACCAACTAGATGCTTGAGACAGAGTTTCTTTATCTTTTCATGAAATGAGGTGGTTACACTGAAAAAAAAAAACTTCTTTCATGTATTATTCTTTAAGAGTTAAATTGTGTATATTAATGCCTGTCAGAAATATGACATGCAGATGCAAGTTATTGCTGGGAAAGGTATTTAAAATATTTGTAATAATAGTTACTAACATTTCCTATGTGCTGTTTTCCTAAGTGCTTTACATAAAATACCTTTACATAAAATATATTTACATAACCTCCATGAGATAATTATTATTACAATCATCCTCATTTTACAGGTGAGGAAACTGAAGTACAGATAGTTTATATACCTTTCCATAGGTGCCACAAATAGTAAGTTTGGAAGAACTGGAATTGAACCATAGATCAACCACCATATTATACTGTTGCTCCTGCTATACTACCACTCTTCCTGTATTTTCTAGACATTCAAACCTTTTCCCTGTTGCTCAGTCAATCATATTATCAAATAGGTGTCTCTGGATTTAACGTTTGTTCTTCATGGAATAATTGTCTCCTAACTTTTTGACCATCTAACTCTGTTTATTTTTCATATCTCAGAATATATATCATACTTACAGAAAGGCCTTTTATCAAATCTCAATTTTGATTAGGTGTCCCTCTCATATACTGTTAAAAGAGTCTGTATGTAATTCCTTCTTAGCATGTCTCTTAGCATGTAATAATACAAATTATTATAATTATATTCTATATGTATGTGTGTATATACATATTTATTTATTTTCAGTCTCCCCTTCTAGAATTTCAGCTTTATGAGCATAAGAACTTTGATTTGTTTACAGCTATATCCACTGTGCATAGAATGGTTCCAGGCACAAAGTATGTTCTCATAACACTTGTTGAATAAGCCAATAAATATATAAAATATTCTTGTAGACCATTACATGTGTGTTTAGAGAAAAAATTGCTACATTTTTGTTTGAGAAAAATCTTTCTGGTGGTAATAATTACCTGGGTTCACAGACAGACCTGGCATATAGAGAAAGAGGGAAAATGCAGTACTGGCTCGACATCATTACTAAAAACATTCCTCACATCTTCTACAATGAGTTCAATATTTATACAAAGAAAATTCATTTCAGTTTGTTTTGAAGGATTTTTAGCCTCCAGAGACCTGTAACTGCTTGCTGAGAACAAGGTCTTTGAGGAATGGGGTACAGGATGGACGAATGTCCACTAGGAAGGAGGAAAAGTGAAAGAAAAGCAAAATTAAAAATAATAATCCCAAAGATAAAAAGAACCATCCTATGACAAGCCACAGACATGGTACATTTTTAATCCCCCTTATTAGAGTAAATTCTACAATTCCCCATATAACAATTCCTGAAGAAGAAAACAGCATAATTGTCTCCACCAACAATGTAGTTTCAAGGTCAGTGTACTATAAGCTTGGATTTGATTGTAAACTTGACATGGAGTGAATACTTATAATTATTTACAACACATTTAAGGTAGAAATTTTATCACTTATTCTCATATTTATAATTATTTATGAGTAAACTTTCTATTATATTTTAGGCAAGTTTTTGTTTTTCTAAATGTCACAATATGTTTACAAGTGGGAAACTAGTAGAGTTATTTTCTAAAGAAGTTTTTCTGAGGGTAAATTACTGAAAACAATGGCTAAAAAAGGTAGCTAAATTACTGAAAAGTGGTCAAATAGTTAATAATGTTGAAGAAAACAGACATTGAATTCTGGCACAATTTTGTAAATGATCTAAGGCAGACCTTCCCAAAATAATCCTATGTTTCATTTCCATCTGAAACCTGATATCAGATGTCAAAAATTTTAATTAAAGAGCTAGATACAATTTATAGGGTGTTTTACAATCCATAAAGTGCTTTGATATACACTATTTTAATTTAATTTTAAATGTCATTTAGTGTCAGGAGCATGAAGAATATTCAGCTTATATTTTCATTTCCTATTCTCTTAAAGTCAACTATTTAGGGAAAGCTATACTTGAGAAATCAACTGTTCAAAAAAAAAGTATGAATGTGATTTTCTAATTTATATACATATCTTTTAGCGCCTGTAAAGAAATTCAGCAGTTTAATAGATGTGTGAGGATAAAAGATACTTTTACTCTGTGGGATTGTTGAGGAAATGAAATTCAAGCAAATTTGCCAAATTAAAAGACAGACTGAAATACAAATCAAGTCATGGGATATATCCAAAAGCAGAAGGGACTGAATCAATTAATTAGTTAATATAGAACTTTAAAAAAAACTATGGAAAAATACCAACATAAAGAAAATAAAAATACAACCTGAGATAAATGCTTGTATTGCATTAATTTATGAAAAACTATTTCAAATAAGTAATAAAGGTAAAAAAAATTAAAAAAAACAGAAAAGTAGGCAAACCAATGGAGAAGAAATTCACAGAAGAAAAGACAAATAGGTAATAAACGTAAAAATTCTCAATTCTGTTTATAATTATAAACAAGCTACAATATAAAACAGCTAAAGAATAACATCCAAAGTTTGTGACGTTGTGGAGAAATGAATTGTTTGAGTCACACAAGGTGTTTATTATATTTCCTTTATCCATTTTGTTCCCACTATATTTGCTTTACTTGTGTTCTTTCAAAGTAATTTTTTTCACTATGACATAATTGAAGAAACAAAGAGGGTAAACATCCAGATGTCATTTTCCTGCAAATTTTCCTATAATCCCTAAAAACATAGAAATAAAGAAAGATATATTTGGTTCTATTCAAGTTTGTTCAGTCCATGAAAGGAGTGCTACTGTGGTCCCTGGAATAGAATCCTTTGAAATCACATTTACAGTGGCACACTTTTGATTCTTTATAGACAGCCACAGTTAGAATACATCAAAAAGTGGAAAGTGAGTTTAATATTTTATTTGATTACTTTTTAATTCTATGATCAATATTTTCTTGAAATAAAAAGAAAGTGTGAAATAGAGATATAGAGAAGGAATCTGTAAACTTTTGTTTGCCTATTTTCTTTCCTCTCTTCCATTTTTGCTTTCTTCCAAAATTCACACTCTGATATAATTTATTTCACTGATTTCAGGTCTTTTACATTTTAAGAGTTAGCAAAATTTCAAAACTTACAGAGCATGACATGATGATACCAACTTTTTATTTTGTCAAGAAAATAGAATTTTAAAGCCAAGTACCATATACTATCATCATGATTTCATAAAAGGAATGACCTTTGCTCAGTGAGATAGAGATGAAAACATTACTCAGAGTCTAAATAGTTTGGAACAATGAGAGGACCGGAAGGACTGCACCAAGAAAAACTCCCTTAAGCAAGAGAGGGCTGGGTGCAGCCCTGACCTGAGTAGCTCTCTTGTATTTATTTGGGAGTGAACAATATGTGGAAATGAAAGCAGAAAAATAAGTTAATAAATCATGTGAGACATACCATGACTCTAGGTGACCACCTACACATATACATTAGCAAACTCAGGGAAAAAGCAAGGGGCTTAGTAGGGGGTGAAGGTGGGCTCAATATTCCTTAATAACAGAAGCATTTCAACTTGAAAGGAAAAACACTTTTGCTGTTTTCATTGTATGCTATTTCCAGCACGTCTTTTTTCCTTGGTTGAGCAGCTGCTGTGCTCAGCGTGTGCTGTGTTCAGCACAGATTTCTCTTGCTTACTTTTTCTCTTTTGTCCTCTGTATTCCCACAGTTTTTGTTGTTGGCACTTACTTTTTAAAACTTTTTATTTTAAAATAATTATAGATTTGTAGGAGGTTTGTTTTTAAAAAAAAGTAAAGAGAGATTCTATATATCCTTTAACCAATTCCTCCTAATGGTAAGATCTTGCAAAATTATAATACAATAGCAAAACCATAAAAATAACATGATAAAATCAACTGGCCTTATTCATATTTCATTAGCTTTATGTGTTCTCATTTGTGTGTGTATGTGTGCATGATTTTTTGCAATGTTATTACAATTGTGTGACTAAAACCACAATCAATATATTAACAGTAACATCACCTTAAAGTTACCTTGTGTTGCCAACTTATAAACATAGCCAAACCTCCACTACATCTGTAACCACTGGCAACAACTCATCTGTACTCCACATCTATAATTTTGATATTTTGAAAACATTCTATTAATTGAATGATATGGTATTGACCTATTATCTTTGGCTTTTTTTGCATAACATAATGTTCTTAAGATCCATCCAAGTTCTTGTTCATAGCAATAGTTTGTTGCTTTCTGTTTTGAGTATGGATGCACCACAGTTTATTTAATGACTCACATATTGAAGTATATTTTAGTATTTTCCAGTTTGAAGCTACTATAAATAAAGCTGCTATGAACATTTGTGTGAGGTTTTGGTGTGAACAGGTTTTAATGTATCTATGATAAATGCCCAAGAGTGCAATTCTTAGGTCACATGGTAGTTGTAGATTTAGTTTTTCTGTTTGTTTGCTTGATTTTTTAAAACATAAATTCCCTTTAAGGCGCCCGGGTGGTGCAGTCAGTTAAGTGTCCAACTTCAGCTAAGGTCATGATTTCATGGTTCTGTGGGTTTGAGACCTGCATCAGGCTCTGTGCTGACAGCTCAGAGCCTAGAACCTGTTTCAGATTCTGTCTCTCTCTCTCTCTCTCTCTCTCTCCCCCTCCCCTGCTTGCAAACTGTTTATCCCTCTCAAAAATAAATAAACATTAAAAAAATTAAATAAATAAAAAATAAATTCCATTTATTATCTGAAGAATATTTTGCAGGATATAAAATTTGTGGTTGGCAATGTTTTTATTTCAGTACTTGAAAAATGTTTTGCCATTTCTTTCTGGTGTTCTGTATAAGAAATCTCCTGTTAATAAAATTTGTGTTTCCATATAAGTAATGTATTAATCCTCCCAGGCTGTTTTCAGGATATTTTATTTATTTTTGGGTTTCAGAACTTTAAGTCTAGGTGTTTTGGCATGGATTTATTTTGGTTTATCCTATTTAGGGTTTTCTCAACTTCTTGAATCAGTATGCTTATGATTTTTATCAAATTATGCAAGTTTTAAGCCATTGTTTATTTGAAAAATTTTGTTTTATTTTGTCTTTCTTTTTCTGAGATCCTGATGGTATACCTCTTTCATGGTATTCCCACAAGTCCCTATGCCCTGTTTTGTTTTCCCACTTTATTTTCTTTCTGTTGTTCACACTGGGTAAGTTCTATTGCTCTGTTCTAAAATTCACTGATTTTATCCTCTGTCATTTCCACTGTACTATTCATCCCATTGAGTGATCTTTAAATTCCATTATCAGGGGTGTCTGGGTGGCCCAGTCAGTTAAGCAGCTGACTTCGGCTCAGTCATGATCTCGCAGTCTGTGAGTTCGAGCCCCGCGTTGGGCTCTATGCTGACAGCTCAGAGCCTGGAGCCTGTTTCGGATTCTGTCTCCCTCTCTCTAACCCTCCCCCATTCATGCTCTGTCTCTCGGTCTCAAAAATAAATAAACGTTAAAAAAATTAAATTCCATTATCTAATTTTCTATTTATGTAATTTACCTCTGGTATTTTTTTTATATCTTCTATTCCTTTGCTAAAATTTTCTGTTTTTATTTGTTTCAAATTTGTTCATGAAAACATTGCTCATGAAAACCTTTTTTTTTTTTACAGATGGATTAAACCCCTTGTCAGATGATTTTAACATCAGTCATGTAAGTATTGGCATCTTCTGACATTATTTTCTTTATCAAGTTGACATTGTCCTAGTTCTTAAAAAACCAAGTGGTTTCTATTGTATCCTGGGCATTTAAGTTAATTTTTGAGACTTTGGGTCTTACTTAATTCTTTTAAGCAGGGATTCATCTTATTTAAGTGTAGCACACAGGTCATGGTGAATGCAAGTTGTTTTCCCTTGGACTCCACTGACTGCACACAATAAAAAAGTGTACTACTGCCTCATATCACCTCATTGAAGATGTGTAAGCTGTAAGCTCAATTTCCTTGCTTAAACTAGGGATTACAATCGTAGAAGTATATCACCTAGCCCAGTTCCCACAGCCTTTTAAACCTTTTTAGCATGAGTGATAATGGAAGTTCAGTTCACTACAGGGATATGCTGACAGAATGGAGATATGAAATGGAGTGGCAGCTACCAATCCTTCTTAATACCACTTTATTTACTTTCACTGTTGCTGAATGTGAGTGGATACTCATTTCCTTTTGAAACTCTGCTGACACTGTGGGGAATGAAGAATCAGAATGCCAACTAGGCTGTCTTAAGTTTGGGGTTGATGTGGAGATCAAAATCCCTGCTTGATCCCATTGAGATTACCAAGGTGAGGGAATTGAAGCACTGCTTGCTGCAATTACATGGTGAATGGAAAAGTAACTTTCTTCTCAGTTATTCCAATATTACTTTGGATGGGATTTGAGAGAAGCCTGGGCTGGGGATGGAAATGAGATCCTTGCTTGGTCCTGTCAACACCACCATACAGGGGAAATAAAACACCAGCCCCTGCTTCTCTATGAAAGAGGAGGAAGGCAGATAAACTCTCCACTAACCATACCAGGATTTGCATGGGTGGGGGGAATGGCAGTTTCTTCATTGGTGTTTGGCAGAAGTAAGTGGTACTGTAAACAAGTTTTTCTGTTGTTAGGATAACCTTATTCCAGCAATTTGGCTAAAGGGAACAGGTTTTTAAATTTCTTTTTCCAACTGTGCTAATCGGTAGTTTTTAGATGGGAGTTTGTCCATTTTTCCATTCAGAATATATAAAAAGCAAAAAGAACTCTATTACAGCCTTATTAAAGCCTCATTTTCTTGCCACCTTAACCTCTTCTTCTCATCGTTCAGAGTCTTCTTATAACTTCTTGTGTTTATTTCGGTTTTTTTTTTTGCTTTGTTTTTGTTTTTTTTACAACCAGGGAATTCTATTTGTAAGAAGGAAGACTGGGAGAAATAGGATTCCCATCATGGAAAACCTGAAACTTACAAGGGGATTTTAACACAAAAAGAAGTAGAACATAATCTCAGAATAAAAGATAGTCCTTTTAAAGAAAAATAGCTAGAAATCCTATGCTAAAATATAAAATTAACATGCCCCACGGGTTTTTTTTTGTTTTTTACTTTATCAAAGACCACAAAAATCCAAGTAACTTACCAGCAAGAAGCCCCAATTATTGACAAGATTGGCACAAAATGTGTCACAAGTGTTTATATAGTTTGGCTTTTAAGCTGTTTAAATGGGTTGGATAAGTTGAAGATTTAAGCTAAAGAGACTACCAATGTAAAAATGTTTCCCTCACTAATTTCAGAGTAGGAATACAGATGATAGATAGATAGATGATAGATAGATAGATAAATAGATAGATTGTAAATATATATGCAACCAAAATGGTGGTACCTGAATACACAAAAAAGTTAATAACAAACATAAAGTAACTAACTGATAATAATGCAATAATACTAGGGGACTTTAACACAGCATTTACATCAATGGATAGTTCACACAAACAGAAAATAAATAAGGAAACAATGGTTTTGAATGACACACTGGACCAGATGGATTTAAAAGATATATTCAGAACATTCCATTTTAAAATAGCAGAAAGCACATTCTTTTCAAGTACGCATGAAACATCCTTTAGAACACATCACCTATTAGGTCACAAAACAAAACAAGTCTCAAGATATTCAAATGGATTGAAGTCATACCATGAATCTTTCCTGACCACAATGCAATCAAACTGGAAATTAACCACAAGAACAACTCTGGACAGAGCACAAATATATGGAGATTAAATAGCATGCTGAAAAACAATGAATGGGTCAAAAAAGAAATCAAATAAGAATTTAAAAAGTATATGGAAACAAATGAAAATAAAAACACAACTGACCAAAATTTGGGGGATGCAGTAAAGTAGTTCTAAGAGGGAATTTCTAGCAATACAGGCCCATCTCAAGAAGCAAGAAAAATTAAGAAAAAATAAAATAAAACCTAACTAACCTTATACCCAAAGGAACTGGAAAAAGAAGAAAAAACAAAACCCCAAAGCAGCAAATGTAAATAATAAAAATTTCAGCAGAAAAACATTTTATGGAAGCTAAAAAATAGAATATATCAATGAAACCAAGAACTGGTTCTTTGGGAAAAATCAATACATTGGTAAACCTCTAGCCAGAATAACCAGAGAGAAAGAGAGAGAGAGGATTCGAACAAAATCACAACTGAGAGATGAGAAATAACAACCAATACCTGAAAAATACAAATAATTTTAAGAGGATAGTATCAAAAAATTTATGCCAACAAATTGGACAACTTAGAAGAAATGGATAAATTCCTAGAAACAGATAACCTACCAAAACTGAAGCAGGAAAAAATATAAAATTTTAACTGACCGATTACTAGTGAAGAAATTGAATCAGTAATCAAAAAACTCCCAACAAACAAATGTCTAGGACCAAATGCTTTTACAGGGGAATTTCACCAAACATGTAAAGAAGAGTTAATACTTATTCTTCTCAAACTATTCCAAAAAATAGAAGAGGAAGGAAAACTTCCCTATTTATTCTATGAGGCCAGCATTACTCTGATACCAAACCAGAAAAAGACATTACGAAAAGAAGACTACAGGCCAATAATTCTGATGAACATAGAAGCAAAAACCCTTAGCAAAATACTTTCAAACTGAATACAATATATATTTTTAAAAAAATCATTGATCAGGATCAAGTGGAATATATTCCCAGGATTAAAGAATGAATCAATATTCTCAAATCAACATGATATATAACATCAATAATAGAAAGGGTAAAAACCACATGATCATTTCAATAGACACAGAAAAAGCAATTGACAAAAAAAGTAGGGGCACTTGGGTTATTCAGTCAGTTAAACGTCCGACCTCAGCTCAGCTCATAAGCTCATGGTTCATGGGTTTGAGCCTCATGTCAGGCTCTGTGCTGACAACTCAGAGCCTGGAGTCTGCTTCCAATTCTGTATCTTCACCTCTCTCTGTCCCTCCCCTACTCGCACTCTGTCTCTCTCTGTCAAAAATAAATGAACATTGAAAAATAAATTTAAAAATCCTCAACCATCTAGGTTTACAAGGTAGATATCTCACCATGATAAAGGCCATATGTGAAAAAACCCACAGCAAATATCATACTCAATGGAGAAAAACTGGGAGCTTTTACTCTAAGATCAGGAACAAAACATGGATGTACACTATCACCACTTTTAATCAACACAACACTGGAAATCCTATCCATAAATAATCAGACAAGAAAAATAAATAAAAGGTATCCAAATCAGTAAGAAGTAAAACTTTCACTATTTGCAGATGATATAATACTATATATAGAAATATTGAGAGACTCTGCAAAAAATGCCTAGAATTGATAAATGAATTCAGTAAAGTCACAGGATACAAAATCAATGTACAAAAATCTGATGCATTTTATATGCTAATACAGAAGCAGTGGAAAGAGAAATTTAAAAAAAATTACAATTGCTCCAAACATAATAAAGTACCCAGGAATAATCCTAACCAAAGAAATGCAAGACCTGTACTCTGAAAACTATAAAACACTGATGAAAACCAATTGAAGATGGCACAAGGAAACAGAAAGACATTCCATGCTTATGGAGTGGAAGAACAAACATTGTTAAAATGTCTATACTACCCAAAGCAATCTACACATTTAATGCAAACTTTATCAAAATACCAGCAGCATTTTTCACACAATTGGAAAAAATAATCCTAAAATTTATATGGAACCAAAAAAGACCAATAATAGCCAAAACAATCTTGAAAAAGAAAAGCGAAGCTTAAAATATCACAGTTCCAGACTTCAAGTTATATTACAAAGCTGTAGTAATCAGTACAGTTTGATACTGGCACAAAAATAGACATATAGATCAATAAAACCTAATAAAAACCCATAAATAAATCCACAATTATATGAGCAATTAATATTTGAGAAAGTAAGAAAAAGCATGCAATAGGAAAAGGACCGTGTCTTCACTAAATGGCATTGGGAAAAACGGACAGCTAAATGCAAAACTATGAAACTGGACCATTTTCTTACACCATATAAAAATAAATTCAAAAAGGATCAAAGAACTAATTGTGACACCTAAATTCATAAAAATCCTAGAAGAGTGCATAGACAGTAATGTCTCTAACATCATTCATAACAACATATTTCTAGATATGTATCCTGAGGCAAGTGAAATAAAAGCAAAAATAAACTACAGAGACATCAAAATAAAAAGCTTTTGCACAGTAAAGGAAAAAATCAAAAAAACTAAAAGGCAACATAGTGAATTGGAGAAAATTTTTGCAAATGACTTATCCAATAAAGACTTTAACATGCAAAATATGTAAAGAACATATACAATAAAACACCCAAAGAATAATACAACTAAAATATTGACAGAAGACATGAACAAACGTTTCTCCAAAGAAGACATCTGGATGTCTAACAGACACATGAAAAGGTGCTCAACATCACTCATCATCAAGGAAATGCAAATCAAAACTGCAATGAAATGTCACCTCACACCTCTCATAATGGCTAAAATAAAAATAACAGGAAACAACAAGTGCTGGCAAAGATGTGTAGAAAAAGGAACGCTTCTGCACTTTTGGTGCAAACTGGTGCAGCCACGGTGGAAAACAGGACAGAGGTTCCTTCAAAATTTAAAAATAGAACTACCCTATAATAATGAAAATGTACAAAAAACCCCACTAGTTCAAAGGGATACATGCAACCCTACGCTTATTGCAGCATTGTATACAACAGACCAATGACATAAGCAGCCTGTGTCCATTGATAGGTTAATGGATAAAGAAGATGTAATGTGTGTGTGTGTGTGTGTGTGCGTGTGTATACTAAATGGCATTGGGAAAAATGGACAGCTAAATGCAAAACAATGAAACTGGACCATTTTCTTACACCATATAAGAATATACACACACATACATACATACATGTATATATGCATACATATATATACACACATATTATATACAATATGTAATATATATACATATATATGTACATATATATAATTAGATTTTACTCAGCCATAAAAAGGAATGAAATCTTGCCATTTTCAATGACATGGGTGGAACTAGAGAATGTAATGCTAAGAGAAATAAGTTGTCAGAGAAAGACAAATACCATATGACTTCATTCATATGTGGAGTTTAAGGGAAAAAAACCAAGCAAAAGGAAGAAAAGATCGCAATAAACTAAGAAACAGATTCTTAACTGTAGAGAACAAAAAGATGGTTACGACAGGGAAAATGGGTGCAAGGATGGGTGAACTAGGTGACAGGGATTAAGGATGGCATTTATTGGGGCATCTGGGTGAGTTAGTTAAGTGTCCAACTCATGGTTGGGCTCAGGTCATGATCTCATGGTTTATGAGATTGAGCCTTATTTGGGCTGTGTGGTGATAGCGTGAGACCTGCTTGAGATTCTCTCTGTCTCTCTCTCTCCCCCCACACACACACACTCAAAATAAACTTTAAAAAAAAGCATTAAAAGAAAAAAGGATGGCACTTGTTGTGATGAGCACTAGGTGGTTTATGAAATTATTGAAAATTACTGTATTGTACACCTAAAGCTAACACTGTACATTTACTATAATGGAATTAAAATTGAAACTTAATAATAAATATAGAAAAGTAGATAGATAGATAGATAATAGATAGATACCATTAAATTATATTACTTTCATGCATTTCATATTGTATGACAGGAATGTGCTATAAAATAGAAATATAAAATAAAACTACACAAAAAATGATTTAAAATAAACTTGTTTTTTCAGCTTTTAAATATTCAACATTTCTTAAATTAAGAAGCTACATAATATCATAATTTATTAAGAAAAATAGAATAATGCCCAAACCTAGTTGATTCTTTTAATAATTATTTCCAGTAATGTGTAATTAACCTTTGAACAACATGGATTTGAACTGCACAAGTCACTTATGTGACTTATGTGAAACTTATGTGACATAGTGCAGTACTATAAATGTATTTTATTTTCCTTATGTGACACAGTGCAGTAATATAAATGTATCTTATTTTCCTTATGAGTTTTTAAAAATATTTTTCTCTACTTACTTTATTGTGAGAATACAGTATATGATACATAAAATATATAAAATATGTTTTGACTTCTTATGTTATCAATAAGGCTTCTGGTCAACAGTAAGCTATTGGCAGTTAAATTTTGAGGGTATCAAAACTATAAGTGGATTGTCAACTGTGCAGGTCAGCACCACTATTCTCCATGCTACTTAAGGGTCAACTGTCATTTCTTTCACTACAATCTCCAGGTACCTTTGGTAATGTATATCACTTGCTAACTAAAAGCTTTAATTTTTCATAAATTTAATGATAATTAGTATTAAGTGATAATACAGGAAACAAAAAGTGTTTATTAAGCAAAACCAAAGAAGAAAATAAACAGAGTTATATTCTTGCTGCTATATGCTATTTCAGAAGACACAGAGTAATTTCTGTACTACAAACACAGAGGAAATCTAAAATAAAAAGAAATTATATAAACAATATAAAGTTAACAAGGAAAATATTTATGGGAGTTTATTTATTTTTCATAGAAAGGAGTTAAGGTATAAAATTTTTAGTGTTGACTTGTAAGAATATGGCAGAGTAGGAGATTCCCAGCTCACTCCTTCCACAAAGACACCTTGATAAAAGCCACATCAGAGCATCAAACCTAGAAAACAACCCAAAGTTTGACAGAACAGACTTCCCACAGTTAATGATAAAAATGAGGACACATTAATAAGTGTAGCAGGGTTGCAGACATACTTGGGAACGAAATCCAACAAATGGGAGGGACCCAACAAGCATAGAAAAGGAAAAGAAGCAGGCCACACACCAGGGACCCCAGACATAGGGAACCTTTTGGGGAAGATGCGTCCTCATAACATTTGGCTTTGAAAACTAGTGGGACCAAGCTCTTTAAGTTTTTATAACTGGTGGGGTTTACTTTGGGGTACTTAAAAATCACCAGGCTCTACTCTGGCAGAGCCAGAGGGTGATAGAAAACTGAGTCCCCATCCTTATAAAACAACCCCACTGAGATACATCATAGAAGTAGCAGCTTATTTTTTTAAGTTTATTTGACAGAGAGAGAGAGAGAATGAGAGAGCAGGGGAGGAAAAGAGACCAAGAAGAGAGAAAATCCCAAGAAGCCTCAACGTAATCAACACAGAGCCCAATGTGGGGTTCAAACTCACAAACTGTGAGATCATGACCTGAACCAAAATCGAAAGTTGGAGGATGAACCAACCGAGCCACCTAGGTGCCCCTAGAAGTAGAAGTTTAAAAATTCTTATCTATCTATCTATCTATCTATCTAGAAACTTCTCCAAGAACAAAAGAACTGGCATACATCATTTCTCTGCCTCCACCCCTAATCCAGATAGCCAGATAGCTGCAGGAAACAGCACAAACACTCTCCACCTAATGTGCTAACACTGTATAACCTTCCCCCACATTCTCCTGCTGATCCACCCCATCCAACTCACTTCACTAGGCAGAGGTCCCTCCAAACTGGTTCCTGCCATATCTCATATTAAAGCAGCCTCAGCAGGGACCAGCACCACTCCAAAGTGACTCCTGCCCTGGGGAGAGGGGAAGATGGTCACACACACCTGTAAACTCACAGTCCCATCAATAGAACATGCAGAGAGAGTTCTCAGACTATCAGTGCACCTGCAGACCCAGCAGGCATCTGACATGGCTGTCAACCCCACCTACCAACAAAGCCGAGAACACCTGGCAAGTCTTTGCTATGGCAGCCTCAACAGTTTGACTGGGGACAGACATTGGGATTACCTGTAAGTTCCATCCACCAACAAAGTCCTTTCAGGGGACAAGGCAGGGACAACACCCTATAGTTTGGTGTAACCAAGCCTCAGCATACTGCCTAAAGGCAGGCATCTAGACAGAGTGCTGACTTTATCCAATTACAAGTCCAGGATGGCCCCAGACTAGCCCCTTAACAGCACAGGGATTAAACCCTGTCCACAACAGGTAAAATGGGCCCCTGAAGCTGATTGGATTAAAGGCACACAAGCTCAGACACAACAGTAAGATGCACACAACCCACACAGAAAGCACCCCTGAGGCTCCTGGTTCTAGTGAACAGGGGACATTTTGCTATAGGATAACAAAGGATCTCTTCTTATAAGGCCACTATCAAGATGAGAAGACATCACCAACTTTCCTAATACACAGAAACAAACACAGAGGGGCGCCTGGGTAGCTCAGTCAGTTAAGTGTCTGATTCTTGGTTTCAGCTTGGGACATGATCTCACAGTTCGTGAGTTCAAGCCCCTGCTTGGGCCTCTCTCTCTCCTTCTCTCTCTCCCCTGCTCATTCTCTCTCTCAAAATAAATAAACTTTAAAAAGAGAAACACAGAAAGACAGACAAAATGAAGAAACAGGATTACTTTCCAAATAAAAGAATAGGACAAAACCACAGCAAAATAGCTAAGTGCAATGGGAATTAGCAATATGCCTGATAAATAATTCAAATAATGGTCAAAGAGCACATACGGGACTTGGGAAAAGAATGGAAGACCTCAGTGAAACCTTTAAAAAAGAGAAGATTTTTTAAAAATAATAAATTAAGAACTCAGTAACTGATATTAAAAATACACTAGAGGAAATCAATTGTAGAGCAGAGGAGGCAGAAGGATGGATTAAAAATCTTGGAGACAAAATATTGGAAAACAACCAAGCTGAACAGCAAACTGTAGTAGTAGTAGTAGTAGTAGCAGCAGCAGTAATAGTTGTAGTGGTAGTAATAGTAGTAGTACATGAGATTAGGTTTAGAAACTCAGTGACAATCAAGTGTAATAGCATTTTCATTATAGGAGTTCCACAAGAAAAGAGTAAAAAAGAATCAGAAAGTTTATTTGAAGAAATAATCGATGGAAAATTTCCTAACCTGGGAAAATAAACTGACATCAAGCTCCAGGAGGCACTGAGAGTCCCCAGCAAAATCAGCCCAAGAAGAACCACACCAACACACACCATAAGTAAATGGCAAAAGAGTTATAATGAGAGAACTTTAAAAGCAGCAAAAGAAAAGAGTTACATGTAAGGGAAACCCCATAAAGTTATCAGCTGATTTTTCAGCCTAAATGTTGCAGGCCAGAAAGGAGTGGCATGATATACTCAAAATACTGGAAAGATAAAACCTTCAACCAAGAACCCATCAAGTTTATCATTCAGAATAGAAGGAAAGACAAGCAGTTTTTTAGACAAACAAAACTTAAAGGTGTTCATCACCACTAACCCAGTCTTACAAGAAAGGTTAGAGGGAATTATTAGACTGAAAAGAAAAGGCCATAATCATAAGAAAATTATGAAAGGAAAAAAATTCACAAGTAAATAAAAGCATACTAAAAGTAGTAGAATAATCACTTCAAAAACCACCGTAGAGGTTAAAGTACAAAATCGGTAAAGTAATTTATATGTGCAAAATCAATCAAGTGGTTCACAAAATCAAAGGATGTAAATTATGACATCATATACAGAAAAAGGGGAGAGTAAACATTTGATGTTTTTAGAATGGTTCAAACTTAAGTACCTATCAAATTAATATAGCCTGGTATATGCATAAGATATTATATATGAACTTAATGGTAACAACAAATCAAAAACTTATTATAGGTATGCAAAAAATAAAAAGAAGGAATCCAAGCATATCACTAAAGAAAGCCATCAAATCACAAGGGAAGATGTCAAGAGAAGAAGAGAACAGGGAACTATAAAAATGACCATGAAACAAATAACAGAATGGTAATGGTAATAAGTACATACTTATCAATAATTACTTTAAATGTAAACAAACTCTATGTACCAAGCAAAAGATAAAAGGTGAGCAAATGGATAAAAAAAGCAAGACCCATGTATATGCTGTCTACAAGGGACCACTCAGAATTAAAGTCACATGCAGACTGAAAGTTAAGGGATGGAAAAATATTTACCATGCAGATGGAAACAAAAAGAAAGTGGAGGTTAGCAATACTTATATCAGACAAAATAGACAGTAAAATAAAAACTGTAACAAGAAACAAAGGAGGACACTACATGTAATGTATAATTTATACAAATTTATACAACGTATATAATGTATAAATTATTTACATGCAATTGTAATTATATATATATTATATATTTTATAATTATAAAAGGAACAATTAAACAAGAGGATATAACAATTGAAAATATTTATGCACCCAGCAGGGAAGCAGCTAAGTACATCAAGCAGCTGTTAACAAACACAAAAACATAAATTGACAGTAATACAATAATGGTACAGTACTTTAATACTCCACTTACATGAATGGATGGATCATCCAGACAGAAAATGAGCAAGGAAACAGTGTTTTTGAATGACATATTGGACCAGATGGACATAACAGACATACCCACACACTTCCAAAACTCACACGGGAAGAAATAGAAAACTTGAACAGACCCATAACCAGCGAAGAAATTGAATCAGTTATCAAAAATCTTCCAAGAAATAAGAGTCCAGGACCAGGTGGCTTCCCTGGGGAATTCTACCAGACAGTTAAAGCAGAGATAATACCTATCCTTCTCAAGCTGTCTCAAAAAATAGAAAGAGAAGGAAAACTTCCAGACTCATTCTATGAAGCCAGCATTATTTAGATTCCCAAACCAGACAGACACCCAGCAAAAAAAGAGAACTGAAAGCCAATATCCCTGATGACTATGGATGCAAAAATTCTCAACAAGGTACCAGTAAATCGAATTCAACAGCAGATAACAAGAATTATTCACCATGATCAAGTGGAATTCATTCCTGGGCTGCAGGTCTGGTTCAATATTCGCAAATCAATCAAAGTGATACATCACATGAATAAAAGAAAAGATAAACATATGATCCTGTCAATCAATGCAGAAAAAGCATTTGACAAAATTCAGCATCTTTTCTTAATAAAAACCCACGAGAAAATCGGGATAGAAGGAACATACTTAAACATCATAAAAGCCATTTATGAAAAGCCCACAGCTAATATCATCCTCAATGGGGGAAAACTGAGAGCTTTCCCCGTGAGATCACTCTCAACACTGTTGTTTAACATAGTGTTGGAAGTTCTAGCATCAGCAATCAGACAACAAAAGGAAATAAAAGGAATCAAAATTGGCAAAGATGAAGGCAACCTTTCACTTTTCACAGATGACATGATATTATATATGGAAAACCTGATAAACTCCAGCATAACTGGAGAGTGTTATGCTGAGTGAAATAAATCATACAGAGTAAGACAGTTACCATATATTTTCACTCTTAGGTGGATCCTGAGAAACTTAACAGAAAACCATGCAGGAGGGAAAGGAAAAAAAAATAAGAGAGGGAGAGAGCCAAACCATAAGAGACTCTTAAAAACTGAGAATAAACTGAGGGTTGATGGGGGGTGGGAGGGAGGGGAAAGTGGGTGATGGGCATTGAGGAGGGCACCTGTTGGGATGAGCACTGGGTGTTGTATGGAAACCAATTTGACAATAAATTTCATATTAAAAAAAGAACCTATAAACCGAGAATAAAGAGCAGATCCAAGATGGGGTCCATTAACTAGAGTCTTGCAGGAATCAGTGAATCTTATTTTTAACTTGTAACCTCATAAATTCTGGAAAGAGAAAAAAATCGCTCCAAAACAAAGCCTGGAAATTCAGAAAATTAAGTGGATCCATGCAGATAGATTTTATAATTTAAAATTTTTAATAATAAATGTGATTTTAAAATAATTAGTAAGTTTTCATTTACTTATAATAATCATAAATCAGCAGAACAAAGGGATATCCAGTATATATGCTTTCCCTTTTTATAAGGTCAACTTAGAAGTCAGAGAGAGAGGAAGTGTACCTTCAATAGGGAAAACATTTACATAAACATTGCTGGAGATTAACAGGACTGTAATAATTGTTGTGTTTGTACACAGTGTCTCCTTCAGTGACACTGACACCAGCGCCAATCCCATCTAATAAAAAAAATAGCTTTTTTACTCTTGTCATTAAGCATTGCATATTTTTGTCATCCTAATATTTATAAAGAAATAGCAATTGGAAGTAGTGAGAAAGTGTCACACTTGCAGCACCTAATTGCTTTTCCCTGAGCTTTATTTTGAATATTTTTTCAGCTTAATTTTCTCTTTAAGAAGCTTTGTTGAGAGTTCACTGTGAGAAGAACATACCCATCTTGTTCCACATTCTAAAGTTTAGCAGAAAATACTGCTCCATAGAAGGGCTTTTGAGCACAAAACATCTATACAAATTTCCAATGATGTGCTGACCAGAATGAGTCATTTTATGTCTAATAAAATGAAGCAGCTATGTAGATCTCTAAATGAATCTTTTTTTCCTGGCTGGTGTTGGCATAATGTTGGTGAAACGTGGTACCAAAGGAGAACAAGGCATCTCTGCTTTCTCTGTGTGTTTCTTACACAGGACACATAAAAATATAGATTCTGTTGCCATCAGTTATGTTTATTTATGTATGTATTAATGGGCTGCATGAAAAATGAAGTTTTTGTAGCATGTACTTTTATAAATATAAAAATCCTTGTGGAGTGTCATTTTGCATGCTATCAGCCTCTACATTTTTGCATTTGACAGGAAAGAGGGGTTCTTGGGTCAGATACTTGTTATTCATGAAAGCAAAGAGAATACTCAAAAAAAGATCTGAGTACTTTGAGTTGGTAAATTACTGCTACCTTGACTACATGAGCATTTGTGCCTTCTCATTTGTGACGACCTTCTAAGATCATTTATGTTTTTTGGACTCATACATTTTGGAGTATCAGCTGAGAGTAATATGAAATGCATTAAATTATCTGCATAAAATCCTCATGACAGAATGAATACTAGGCATATAATTAATTATATGTTAGTACCAGGCCATGGCTGGTGTTTTTGAGCCTTCCCTTTTCTGATGGCTTAGATATGCATGACCGTTATTCTCTTTACTCTAGACACTGTAGCCAACAGTTGTCTCTTAGTATTAAGGTTCCTCTCTAGCCATTCATGTTACAATGTAAATCATATTTTACTCTACCCAGGGGCATTTGAATTTTGATAGATGGCAAAATCCTTAAAACTATATAGTATATTATGCATATTTCATTTAAAACATATCAGAAAACATAAAATAATGCTTTTAATCATAGGGACCTTTGAAATTACATAAAGTAATCTGAATATAATAATAATTATCATCATTCAAATTTTGAATGCCAGGAACTTTACATGCGTTACCTCATTTGGGCTTCAGCAACCCTATAATGTAGTTGCTAATATTATTTTTATCGGACATTTATTGTTTCATTCCACTTATTAATCAGTTAATCAGTGATGGGAACACATTAACAAATAAAAGAAAAAATACTCTCAGTGTTAACATTTTAATGGCATAACATAGGTTAAAAGGGATGAAGTATACACTCATTTTGATGAGAACTGAGAAATGTACATTAATTGTTGAAACATTACATTGTACACCTAAAACTAATATAACACTGTATATTAATTATACCTGAATAAAAACAATTCTCATGATGTTAACATTTTAGTAGAGTAATACAGATTTAAAAATGACTAAGATACAGGATATTAGTATATTATATAGAGATAAGTAACATGGACAAACAGAAAAAGGTAAAGTGTATCAGAAATAAATATATAAAGGAAAAGGACATAAGCATGATGGTGGCATAAGTTATCCCTCCTTTTTGTCCCCTTTTTAATAGCTAGTTAGGCATTCATGCATAAACAAAAGTGCCTCTGTAAGAGTTGTGGTATTAAGCACCATATGCCAAGGGCTATTGATGGAGTCTTCCCCACTTGCACATCTGGTAATTGGCAGATAAACCTCAGTATGAGATGTAGAACCAGTGGAGTCAGCAGTCTTGCCCCAATCCTTCAAGTTTCAGTCAGGGCTGATTCAGGCAGATACACAAGAATGAAATAAAATTTGAAGAAATCCATCTTTCTTAAGTGGAAATTGCAGCATGCCATTGTAACTAATAATATAGCAATTTGGACACAGTAAAGAGTGTAAGAGGAACTTTGCCAGTGCTATGCTCCATGAGAACAGAATATGGCCCTCAAATATCTGGTTGTAATTTCCCCTAGGGAAAATAAAATTATAGTGAATAAATGCCCAGCTACCCCAGATATGTGGGATGCTGCTGGAGAAACTTCTTTCTCTCTAGCAGCACCCAGAGTACTGAAGTGAGATATCCATGACTGGAATTGGGGAGATCAGAAAAGAGGCAGATAAGAATACCAAAGGACATTAAAGGGATGTGATTTCTTCCAACTGCATATGCGATTTCATCAGCAAGTTTTTCCACAAGCCTTTTAAATAAATAATTCACCTGAGGACCCTTACTGGGCCTGTGGGCACATCCAATACTCCAAATGCTAAGCTCACATCTTCCCCTACTCTGAGTCAGGTTCCTTGTGTACACACCTGAGTGATACAGCAAGAGCAAGTCTGGCAAATTAGTGTTATCAGAAAAACAAACAAGGATATGTGGGAAAGGATAAAACATATACTTGAGCTGTAGTGCCACCCTTGGGAAGACAAGAAAGGTTTCCAGCAGACAGGTGAGTAACAAGAACCAGAGAAGATATAAAAGCTTAAGAATTTGCTACAAGAGTAATCAAGAAGAGCAAATCATAAAGGCAGAGAAAGTCCCAGATATAACACTACCTATGAAAAGCATACCACATCTGAAGGCAGTTAATAATTAAAGAGGTGTATATTACTTCAAATGTGAAGGTAACAACACAAAACTACAAAAGACATGAAAACCAAGGGAAATGTAATTTCTAAAAGTTAGCAATGATTCTTTAATAACTGAGTGCAAAATCATAAAATTCTGCAATCTAGGTAGTAAAGAATTCACAATAGTTGTTTTGAAAAAAAAATAACTCAAAGAGCTATAAGAAAACTGAGAGAGACAATTCAGCTAAACCATGAAAAACATACAGACTTAAAATGAGATATTTGCCAAAAAAGATAAGTATTTAAAAAAGAACCAAACAACAATTCTGGAGCTCAGGAACTCAATGAAGAAAATTAAAAAGCCATATAGAGCATCTGTAATGGAGTAGAGCAAATCGAATACAGAATAAATAAACTAGATGACAGGGATTTAGAAGTAACAGTCAGAAAAGAATATCAGCAACAACATAGAATGAAAATTACTGAAGAAAGCCTACATGATTTTTGGGAATTCCTCAAAAGAAGAAAGAGAATAAGCAGAATTTCAGAACTAAGAGACAAAGAGAAATGAGCAGAAATCTTATTTAAAAAATAATAGCTAAGAACCTCCCAAACTTGGGAAAATACTTGGATATCCAGGTTCATGAAGCTAACAGGTCACCACAGTATCTCCATAAGGAAAAGACCTTCTCCAAGATGTTTTGCTGAAACTGTCAAAAGTCAAAGATAAAGAGAGAATCCTAAAAGTAGGAAGAAGGAAAAAAATTGTAACGTTCAAAGAAACCCACATTAGTTTCAGGTAAAAATCAGCTGATTTTGGAGCAGAAACCTCACAGGCCAGGAAAAAATGAAATGACATATTCAGCGTTGAAAGAAAAAAAAATTCCAGGCAAAATTCTATCCAGCAAAGTTATCCTTCAGATATTAAGGGACATAGACTTTTCTAGACAAAAGCCTGGGGAGTTTATTGCCACTACATCTCCCTTGAAATGAATGCTGAAACGTCAAGATGAAATTAAAGGTGATGAATGTATATGAAAGTATAAAAGGATAAAGGTGAATATACAGTCAGATATAGTAGCTTTAATTCTGAAATAGGATGGCATGTAAAACATTTAACTATAATATAAAAGTTAAATACAAGGATTATTATAAATCATTATACAGAAAATATAGCTATTAAAATTAATTAATACACAATATAATAGAGGAAGGGACATCAAGAATAAAAAGCAAAATGGTGGAGCTTTTGTATATTATCAAGATTAATTTGTTATCATATTAAAATGGAATGTTTTATTTATAAGATATTTTATATAAGCCTTGTGGTAACCACAATTCAAAAACATACACTGGATGAATCTAGTGTAAGATAAGATAAGAAAGGGGACAGATAAGACAGGATAAGAAAGGGGAGACAGAGTAAACAACCATGGAAAATCACCAATTTACAAAGTCGGCAGAAACAAAGGGGAAAAGAAACAAAAGGAATACAAAACACCCAGAAAGTTAATAATAAGATGGCATTTGTCTTTACATATTAATAACTACTATAATGTAAATGGTTTGAATTCACCAGTTGAAAGTCATGGAGTGGCTGGCTGGATTAAAAAAAAAGGAATCAGGGCACTTGGGTGTCTCAGTAAGTTAAGCATCTGACTCTTGATTTCACCTCAGTAATGTAAATTGGTTCAGGCAATATGGAACACAGTATGGAGGTCTTTCAAAGAATTAAAAATGTAACTACCCATATTATCCACCAATTGCACTATTGGATATATATATATATATATATATATATATATATATATGAAATGAAAATAGGACATTGAAGGGATATAATCACTCCCATGTTTACTGCACGATTTTTCACAGTAGCCAAGGTATGGAAACACCTTAAATGTCAGTGGAAAATGGATAAAGAAGATGTAACTAAATATTTACCAATGTGTTAGAAACAAACCTTGCCATTTGTGAAAACATGGCTGGCTAAGGGCAGTATAATAATAGAGATAAGTCAGTGAGGCTGGTAAGATGGTGGAGTAGGAGTAGTGTAACTTTCTCTTGTCCCATAGATACAAATAGATAACATGCACAGTGTAAATAACACAGAAAATGAAGTGAAGAATGGCAGTACAAACTCCATAACTATGGAGAAGAGGATACATTGAAGAAGGTATGAAGAGCAGAGACACAATGGGGAGCTCAATGGGCCCAGGCCATCTGCAGTCAGGATGGAGCCAGGGGCACAGAAAAAGGTGACAGACTACCACACTAGGAGCCCACATTGGGAAGACAAATACTCATAACATTTGGCTTTGAAATTGAGAGGGACATAATTTTCTGACTTATTACAATAGAATTTTTTAAATCAGTGAACTCATCTCTGGGAGAGCCTGAGGGCCTTAGGAAGCTGAGCATCTGCCCACAGAGATACAACATAGAAGAAGCAGTTTAACAATGTCTGGAGAATAAGTGAGAGTGGTTCACTCATCTCAGATTGTGGCCCAGAAAGACAGGGATTGCAGGGTGACCCCTCCCAAAACAAAGAGCTGGCAGGTGACATTTACCACCCCCAGCCTTCAGCATAAACACAAGGCCACCTGGAGGAAGCAGCACAGCACCAACACTTTCTGCATAATTTGCTTACACCATGCACCAACACCATGCACTTGAGTGGGTCCACCCTTTCCAATCACACTTGCCTCAGTCCTGATGGTGTGAGTCCCCTCCACCTGAAGACTGGTGCAAAAATCACCAACCACAGATCTCCCAAACAATACATTTTTTGAGGTCTCTGTTCCAACAGAAGTGCCAGGTCACCTCCTGAAGAGGATGAATGCAACTTGTGAAAATTGCAATCCATCACATGTGCACACTTTACAGAGTGGAAACAGCTAGCTCTGGACTCCACCACAGCTGGGAAACCCTTGTAAAAGAGGACCAGCACAAGCTTTTAAAAACTCCATGGGACACCTACTACTTTCAAGGGCAAGAGACATACCTGATTTTCTTAACGCACAAATACAGACACAGAGAGTTAGACAAAATGAGGAGACAGAAGACTATGTCCCAATTGACAGAATAGGAAAAAACAACCAGACACCTAAGTGAAACAGATATACATAAAATGATGCATAGAGAATATAAAGTAGCAATCAGAAGAATACTCACTAGGCTTGAGAAAAGAGTAGAGGACATCAGTGAGACCATTAATAAAGAGATAAAAAAGAACCAACCGAGATGAAGAACACAATAAATGAAATTAAACATACATTTTATGGAATAAATAGCAGGCTAGAGGAAGCAGAGGAATGACTCATTGACCTAGAAGGTAAAGTAATGGAAAACAATCAAGTTGAGCAGTGAAAGAAAAAAATATGCATATTGAGAATAGACATAGGGAACTAATGATTTCATCAAGCATATCACGTTCACATTATAGGAATCCCAGAAGAAGAAGAGATATAAAGTAGAAGAAAATGTATTTAAAGGAATAATACCAGAAAACTTCCCTAATCTGGGGAAAGAAAGATATCCATAATGAGAAACCACAAAGATTTCTTTAAAAAAAAAAAAGAAAGAAAAAAAGAAAAAAAAAGAAAAGGAAAAGAAAAGAAAAGAAAAGAAAAAAGAAAGAAGACAAAAAACCTGAAGGAGGTCCACACCAAGATACATAGTATTTAAAATGGTAATAAGTAGTAATAAAGAAAAAAATTAAAGCAGAAAGAAAAAAAAGAACACAGTTACATACAAGGGAAACCTTCTAAGGCTATAGACTGATTTTTCAACAGAAACTTTAAAAGCAAGAACAGAAAAAAATAAAAGATGGGAGTGACATGATATATTAAAGTGCAGAAAGGGAAAAATCTATCCACAAAGAATATTCTCTATCTACCAAGAATACTCTATCCACCAAGACTATCATTCAGAATAGAAAGACAAAGACATTCTCAGAAGAGCAAAAACTAAGAGTTAATGACCACTAAACAAGCCCTACAAGAAATTTGAAAGGGCACAGTATGAATGGAAAGGAAAGGACATAACAAAGAGTATAAAATATTTAAAATACAAAAGCAATAAAAAATAAGTATATCTGTAAAAAGCAGTCAGTGAAAAGCAGTCAGTGATTTCAAAAGATAAAATAAATGTAAAATATGACAGCATATGCTTAAAATGTGGTTGGGGTGCACGTTGAGTAAATGAGTTCATGCTTAACTGACCATCAACTTAATATAGACTGTTATATACAGAACATATTATTTTTTTAATTTTATGTTTTTTATTTTTTTAAATTATATCCAAATTAGTTAGCATATAGTGCAACAATTATTTCAGGAGTAGATTCCTTAGTGCCCCTTACCCATTTATCCCATTCCCCCTCACACAACCCCTCTAGTAACCGTCAGTTTGTCCTCCATATTTATGAGTCTCTTCTGCTTTGTCCCCCTCCCTGTTTTTATATTATTTTTGTTTCCCTTCCCTTATGTTCATCTGTTTTGTCTCTTAAAGTCCTCATATGAGTGAAGTCATATGATTTTTGTCTTTCTCTGACTACTAATTTCACTTAGCATAATACCCTCCAGTTCCATCCACATAGTTGCAAATGGTAAGATTTCATTCTTTTTGATTGCTGAGTAATACTCCTACATATCTATATCTATATCTATATCTATATCTATATCTATATCTATATCTATATCTATATCTATATCTATATCTATCTATATCTATATAGGAGATATACATCTTCTTTATCCATTCATCATTGATGGATATTGGGCTCTTTCCATACTTTGGCTATTGTTGATAGGGCTGCTATAAACATAGGGGTGCATGTGTCCCTTGGAAACAGCACACCTGTATCCCTTGGATAAATGCCTAGTAGTGCAATTTCTGGGTCTTAGGGCAGTTCTATTTTTAGTGTTTTGAGGAACATCCACACTGTTTTCCCGATTGGCTGCACCAGCTTGCATTCCCAAAAAAATAAAATTTTTTTTTATAATTTTGTATTGTCAATTATGTCTGTCTTCATAATTTCTTTTTCTTATTAAAGATATAGATTTTACCTAAGGGCACCTAGATGGCTCAGGTGGTGAAGTGTCTGAGTCTTGATTTTGGCTTAGGCCATGATCTCAAGATCTTGAGATTGAGCTCTGCATTGGGCTCTGTGCTGAATCCCAGCACAGAGCCTGCTTGGGATTTTCTCTGTCCATCTCTCTCTGTCTCCCTCTTTTTTTTTTTCCTTCCCCTCACCCATGGTCTTCTGTTAAGTTTCTCAAGATCCACATACGAGTGAAATCATATGATATCTGTCTTTCTCTACATGACTTATTTCACTTAGCATAACACTCTCCAGTGCCATCCACGTTGCTACAAAAGGCCAAATTTCATTCTTTCTCATTGCCACATAGTATTACATTGTATATATAAACCACAATTTCTTTATCCATTCATCAATTGATGGACATTTAGGCTCTTTCCATAATTTGGCTATTGTAGAAAGTGCTGCTATAAACATTGGGGTCCAAGTGCCCCTATGCATCAGCACTCCTGTATCCCTAGGGTAAATTCCTAGCAGCGCTAATGCTCGGTCATAGGGTAGATATATTTTTAATTTTTTGAAGAACCTCTACACTGTTTTCCAGAGCGGCTGCACCAGTCTGCATTCCCACCAACAGTGGAAGAGGGTTCCCGTTTCTCCACATCCTCTCCAGCATCTTTAGTCTCCTGATTTGTTCCTTTTAGCCACTCTGACTGGCGTGAGGTGATGTCTGAGTGTGGTTTTGATTTGTATTTCCCTGATGAGGATCGACGTTCAGTATCTTTTTATGTGCCTGTTGGCCATCTGGATGTCTTCTTTAGAGAAGTGTCTACTCATGTTTTCTGCCCATTTCTTCACTGCATTATTTGTTTTTCGGGTGTGGAGTTTTGTGAGCTCTTTATACATTTTGGATACTGGCCCTTTGTCTGATATGTCATTTGCAAATATCTTTTCCCATTCCACTGGTTGCCTTTTAGTTTTGTTGATTGTTTCCTTTGGAGTGCAGAAGCTTTTTATCTTTACGAGATCCCAACACTTTATTTTTGCTTTTAATTCCCTTGTCTTTGGAGATGTGTTAAGTAAGAAATTGCTGCGGCTGAGGTCAGAGAGGTTTTTTCCTTCATTTTCCTCTAGGGTTTTGATGGTTTCCTGTCTCACATTCAGGTCCTGTATCCATTTTGAGTTTGTTTTTGTGAATGGTGTAAGAAAGTGGTCTATTTTCATCCTTCTGCATTTGCTGTCCAGTTCTCCCAGCACCATTTGTTAAAGACACTGTCTTTTTTCCATTGGATATTCCTTCCTGATTTGTCAAAGATTAGTTGGCCATATTTTTGTGGGTCTAATTCTGGGGTTTCTATTCTATTCCATTGGTCTATGTGTCTGCTTTTGTGCCAAGACCATGCTGTCTTGATGATTACAGCTTTGAAGTAGAGGCTAAAGTCTGGGATTGTGATGCCTCCTGCTTTGGTCTTCCTCTTCAAAATTACTTTGGCTATTCGGGGTCTTTTGTGGTTCCATACAAATTTTGGGATTGCTTGTTCTAGCTTCGAGAAGAATGCGGGTGCAATTTTGATTGAGATTGCATTGAATGTGTAGATAGCTTTGGGTCATATTGACCTTTTAACAATATTTATTCTTCCAATCTATGAGCACGGAATGTTTTTCCATTTCTTTATATCTTCCTCAATTACCTTCATAAGCTTTCTATAGTTTTCAGCATACAGATCTTTTACATCTTTGGTTAGGTTTATTCCTAGGTATTTTATGCTTCTTGGTGCAATTGCGAATGGGATCAGTTTATTTGTCTTTCTGTTGCTTCATTGTTAGTGTATAAGAACGCAACAGATTTCTGTACATTAATTTTGTATCCTGCGACTTTGCTGAATTCATGTATCAGTTCTAGCAGACTTTTGGTGGAGTCTGTCAGGTTTTCCATATATAATATCATGTCATCTGCAAAAAGTGAAAGCTTGACTTCATCATTGCCAATTTTGATACATTTGATTTTCTTTTGTTGTCTGATTGCTGATGCTAGAAACTTCCAACACTATGTTAAACAACAGCGGTGAGAGTGGACATCCCTGTCATGTTCCTGATCTCAGGGAGAAAGCTCTTAGTTTTTCCCCATTGAGGATGATATTAGCTGTGGGTTTTTCATAAATGGCTTTTATGATGTTTAAGTATGTTCCTTCTATCCTGATTTTCTCGAGGGTTTTTATTAAAAAAAGATGTTGAATTTTGTCAAATGCTTTTTCAGCATCGATTGACAGGATCATATGGGTCTTTTATTCATGTGATGTATCATATTGATTGATTTGCAAATGTTGAACCAGCTCTGCAGTCCAGGAATGAATCCTATTTGATCATGGTGAATAATTATTTTTATATGCTGTTGAATTCAATTTGCTAGTATCCTGTTGAGAGTTTTTTCATCCATATTCATCAGGGATATTGGCCTGTAGTTCTCTTTTTTTGCTGGGTCTCTGTCTGCTTTAGGAATCAAAGTAATGCTGACTTCATAGAGTGAGTCTGGAAGTTTTCCTTACCTATTTTTTGAAAGAGCTTGAGAAAGATAAGTAGTATCTCTGCTTTACATGTCTGGTAGAATTCTCCAGGGAAGCCATCTGTTCCCGGACTCTTATTTGTTGGGAGATTTGGATAATTGATTCAATTTCTTTGCTGGTTATGGGTCTGTTCAAGTTTTCTATTTCTTCCTGTTAGAGTTTTGGAAGTGTGTGGGTGATTAGGAATTTGTCCATTTGTTCCAGGTTGTCCAGTGTGTTGGCATACAATTTTTCCTAGTGTTCCCTGATAATTGCTTGTATTTCTGAGAGATTGGCTGTAATAATTCCATTTTCATTCATGATTTTATCTATTTGGATCATCTCCCTTTTTTTTTTTGAGAAGTCTGGCTAGAGGTTTATCAATTTTGTTTATGTTTTCGAAAAACCAACTCTTGGTTTCGTTGATCTGCTCAACAGTTTTTTTTTTTAGATTCTATATTGTTTATTTCTGCTCTGATCTTTATTATTTCTCTTCTTCTCCTGGGTTTGGGGTGTCTTTGCTGTTATGCTTCTATTTCCTTTAGGTGTGCTGTTAGATTTTGTATTTGGGATTTTTCTTGTTTCTTGAGATAGGCCTGGATTGCAATGTATTTTCCCCTTAGGACTGCCTTCGCTGCATCCCAGAGCGTTTGGATTGTTGTTTTTTTCATTTTCATTTGTTTCCATATACTTTTAAATTTCTTGTCTAATCGCCTGGTTGACGCATTCATTCTTTAGTAGGGTGTTCTTTAACCTCCATGCTTTTCGAGGTTTTCCAGACTTTTTCTTGTGGTTGATTTCAAGTTTCATAGCATTGTGGTCTGAACGTATGCATGGTATGATCTCAATTCTTGTATACTTATGAAGGGCTGTTTTGTGACTCAGTATGTGATCTATCTTGGAGAATGTTCCATGTGCACTTGAGAAGAAAGTATATTCTGTTGCTTTAGGTTGCAGAGTTCTAAATGTATCTTATACAGAACATATTATAAACAAACTGAATACTAACTCCAATTCAAAAACCAATCATAGGTATGAAAAGATTAACTAAAAAGGAATCCAGGTATATCACTAAAGAAAGTCAACAAATAATGAAAAATAGCGAAAGGAGAAAGGATTAGGGAAAAACTACAAAAACAATCCAAAGCAAGTAAGACAATGGAAGCTAGCACATATCTATCAATAATTACTTTGCCTGTAAATGGAATAAATGCTCCAATCAAATGACATAGGGTAGCAGAGTGGATGAAAAAATAAGACACATCTATATGCTGCCTAGAAGAGACTCATTTCAAAACAAAGACACTTGTAGATTTAAAGTGAGAGGAGGGAGAAACATGTATATTAAAATGGATGTTAAAAGAAAGCTGGAATGGCAATATTTATATCAGACAAAATAAACTATAAAGAAAAGTTAGAAACAAGAATCAAAAAGAATACTGTATAATCATTTAGGAGACACTCCAACAAGAAGATCTAACAATTATAAATATTTATGCACCCAACATGGAGTCCTCAAATACACAAAACTCTTAACAAAAAGCGTAAAGGAACTAATTGATAGTAATAAAATAATAGTAGGGGATTTTAACACCCCACTTAAAATGATGGACAAATCATCTAAACAGAAAATCATCAAGGAAACAGTGGCATAGAATGACACAATGGAACAGACGAATCTGACAGATATATTCAGAACATTCCATCCTCAAACAGCAGAAAATATATGTATATATATATATACATATATATATGTATACATGTATACATATATGTATATATATAAAACATTCTCCAGAATAGATCACATATTAGGCCACAAAACCAGCGTCAAAAAATTAAAAAATACCAAAGTCATACCAAGCATCTTTCCTGGTCACAATGCTATGAAACTAGAAATCAACCATAAGTAAAATTTGAAAAGATCACAAGCACATGGAAATTAAATAACACACTACTAAAAATGAATGGAACAACCAGGAAATAAAGGAAGAAATTAAAAAATACATTGATAGAAAGGAAAATTAAAACACAATAGTACAAAAGTTTCGGGATGCAGCAAAAGTGATTCTAAAAGTGAAGTATATAGCAATACAGGCCTAGCTCAAGTAGCAATAAAAATTTGAAATAGAGGGAAATAGAAAATTTGAGCATACCAATTACCAGCAATGACATTCAATCAGTATTCAAAACACTCACAATAAAGAAAAGTCCAGGACCAGATGGTTTTACAGCCAAATTCTACCAAACATTTAAAGAAGATTTAATAACCACGGGACTTAGAGCCTGGAAGTCAGCTGAGTCAGCAATGGGTGAGCCAGGAGGATGTGAGATAGCTGGGTTGCCACCCATGAAGGGACAGCAGGCTGAGAGGAGAGGCAATATAAAAACAGCAGTTAACACAATGTTGGGTGCAAGCAAGAGACAGAATTGTTCATACTGCTTGTGGAGAATGTTAGCGGACTTTTCTGAAAATGGGACTAGAAGGCACAATTTTGCTCCTCTGCTCCCTAGCATAAGAACCACACAGGACCATCTGCAGGAGGTGGGGCTGCACAGACACTTGATAACTGATCTGCTAACGGTGAGCCAAGCCCAGGAGTTCTCGTGTGGATTCTTCAACTCCAAGCCTGATAGATTTGGTCCTGGGATCAGGGCAAACTTTGTTAAACCCTGTGTGTACCCTACCCAGCCACTGGGTGGACAGCTGTGACTCCATGCCACACCAAGTTGCTGCCCCATGCCCAGTCACATGCCCCCAGCCACCATAGTTCATGGGTCCCATCAGTGTTCCGCCATTACCATGCAATACAACCACCCTCACCCCACATGCCAACCTGAGGCAGAGCCCTCAGCCACCACAGTGTTTCTGGCTATCTTGCATGGGACTAGTGTCCCAGTTCAAATTTTTCTAACACCACCTTCCAGGAGCCATGCTGCCCTGAAGGTATGCCCACTGAAAGCTGGCATGTTTGAATCCCACTAACACCACAAAGACCAAGCACAGCCCACAACATGCAGTCAGTGAAGATGACTGCACTGACAGGAAAAGTAACAACCACACAATAGCAGTGTGTAAGCAATACACACGGAAGATTCTCCTGAAGTGCCAGGTTCTGGCACTTAGGACAGACTACACTGTAGAATCATTCCAGGACCTTTTCTTCAACCACTTTATGCAGTTTTATTTTTTAAAAGTTTATATATTTTTGAGAGAGAGAGAATGTGGGTGAGGGGCAGAGAGAGAATCTCATGCAGGCTCCATGTTGTCAGCACAGAGCTTGGTATGGGGCTCGATCTTATGAACTGTGAGGTCATGACCTGAGCCAAGATCAAGAGTTGAACATTTAACTGACTGAACTACCCAGGCACCCCATAAAGTAACTCCTTTTTTTTTCATTTATTTTATTTTATTTGTATTCCAGTATAGTTAACCTATGGTGTTATAGTAGTTTTTCAGCTACATGATATAGGGATTCAACAATTCCATACATTACCCAGTGCTCATCACAAGTGCACTTCTTAATCCCCATCACCCATTTAACCCACATCCCCACCCAAGTACCCTTTTGTAACCTCATGTAATAATTAAGAGTCTGTTTCTTGACTTGTCTCAGTCTCTCCCTCTTTCTCTTTCTCTCTCTCTTTTTCACTCGTTTTGTTTCTTAAATCTGACGAATGAAATCATATGGTATTTGTCTTTCTATGACTGACTTATTTCACTTAGCATTATAATATTATATATTAAATATAGTAACTACTTTAAAGTACAGAAGACATATCTGGCATTCTTAACAAAGAAAAAAACACAGAGAGGTAGACAAAGCAAGGATACAGACATTTACCCCAGATTAAAAAAAAAAAAAAAAAAGTCAAGGCCATGACCAGAGATTTAAGTTAAACAAATACAAGTAACATGCTGGATAGAAAATTTAAAGCAATGATCATAGGGATACTCACTAAACTTGAGAAACAGTGAAAGACATGAGTGAGATCCTTAACACAGAGCTAAGTAACAACATAGCAGAAATAAAGGGCTCAATAAATGAAATGAGAAACATTCTTGATGGAATGAACTGCAGGCTGGAAAAAGTAGAGGAATGAATTAATGGCCTAAAAGAGTAAAGTAATCATGCTGAAAAAAGAAAGAAAAACAGAATAATGGAAAATAAAAATATACTTAGGGAACTCAATTATTCCACCAAATTTAGTAACATTTGTATTATAGGAGTCCCAGAAGAAGAAGAGAGGGAAAGGGGGACAGAAAATTTATTTGAAGAAATAATAGCTGAAAACTTCCTTAATCTAGGGAAGGAAACAGATACCCTAATCCAGTAGGTGCAGAGAAACACCATTAAAATGAACAAAAGCAGATCCACACCAAGAAAAAGTGTAATTAAATTTGCAAAAATAGTAATAAGAAATATTTAAAGCAGAAAAAAAAAAAAAAAACAGTAACATACAAGGGAAAATCCGTAAGGGTAGCAGGGGATTTTTCAGCAGAATCTTTCCAAGAAATAATGGAGTGCCATGATAGTTTCAAAGTACAAAGTGGGAAAAATCTTCAGCCAAGATACTTTCTACAGCAAGGTTAACATTTAAAATAAAAGAAGAGATAAAGAGTTTCCAAGACAACCACAAAAGGAGTTCATGTGCACTAAATGGGCCGTGCAAGAAATGTTAAAGTGTGGTACACTTCGAGTGGAAAAGAGATACAAAAAGTGACAGTATAAAGGTAAGAAACCCAAAAGCAGTAAAAATGAATATTTATGTAAAAAATTAGTCAGGGAAATCACATCACAAAATGATCTAAAATATGAAATCATATAACTCAAAAGTGCAGAGGAGAGGAATAAGAAATGAGTTCAAACTTAAAGAATCATCAACTTAATATAGACTGCTATATACAAAAGAGGTCTTAAACCAAACAAATGATAATCATATATCAAAATCCACTAATTAATTTGCAAACAATAAAGAGAAAGAAATTCAAATATGTCACTAAAGAAAATAAGCAAAACAATAAACACCAACATCTGCTGCTGTTACCAGAAAGGAGGTGGATGGGGGTATGGGTGAATAGGTGAAAAAAGAGTGCACATGTCATGATGAGCTTTGACTAATGGATGGAATTGTTGAATCACTATATTGTTCATCTGAAACTATATAATATATAAAGAACTTATACAAATCAATACTCAAAAAATAAATAATACTATTTAAAAATGAGCAGAACATGAAAATTCATTTCTCCAATGAAAAATGGTTATTGTGGTACAATGGTACAAATGGTACAATGGTTATTGTAAATAATACTGCTACAAAAACCACTGATTGATGAATGGATAAAGAGGATGTGGTATGTTTATAAAATGGAATATTATTCATAAAAGGAGTGAATTTGCTATTTGCCCTGATGTGGATGGAAATAGAGTATTACGTTAAGCAACAAAGTCAGAGAAAGAAAAGTACCATATGATTTTTCTCATTTGTGAAATTTATGAAACAAAACAAATAATCAGAAGAAAGATAGAAACAGAGATATACCAAGAAACAGATTCTTAAGAATAGAAAACAACCTGATAGTTACCAGAGGAGAGTGGGGGGGGGGGGATGGGTTAAATAGGTGATAGTGATTAAGGAGTCTACTTGTCATTGGCATTGGGTGATGTACAGAATTGTTGAATCACTATATTGTGCACCTGAAACAACGATATCACTATATATTAACTACACTCTAATTAAAAGGAAGACTTAATAAAAACATTTCTGTAAAGTTTAATGTAAGATTTAAATACAAGGATGTCTCATATTTAAGTTTATGATATCATCAATACATCCTATTATGTGAAAAAGTACACAGGTAAATGCACTAAGTTGCAAGTTCTACTTTGGTAAATCCATATAAAAACTGTAAAAGTAGGTTTTACAGCTAAAGTGACTCCAGATTTGCTTTACTTTTTGTTTTAATGGCATGATAAGTCTCACCCTTCCACTATTATTAGTTTTACAGCATTGATGTGAACGTTTATGTTATTACAGTTCATAATAAGGAATGGCTAAATTACAGTTTGGTTGACCCCATCTTTTTATATTAATGTCAGATATAACCACATGTGGTTCAGTTATTTCATTCACAATAATGACAATAGAGATGCCTAATTCCTAAAGCACAGTTTAAATAATATCACTTCTGTGCTCTAAACCATTTATTAATACTTAACTAATTAAAGGATAATGTCTAAACACCTAGGGTGGAATTCAAGGCCCAAAATAGTTCCCAGTGTAATTTCTCCTTTGCCTTCTTGAAATAGACTGTGGTTCCATTAGATCAGATTATTTCCATTACTACAAAGACTAAACTATTTTTGCTTCTGTGACTTCACTCAGGTTTCTCCTTCCAAATAGAATTTTTTTTCTAGATTTGCCTTTCAATTCAGACAATTCTTCACATTTCTGTACAAATACCACCTCTTCCATGTACTCTTCTGTGATCTTATATAGATCTAAACTTTATTTTCTTTTTTTATGAATATAATTTATTGTCAAATTGGCCTACATACAACACCCAGTGCTCACCCCAACAAATGCCCTCCTCAATTCCCATTACCCATTTTCCCTCTCCCACACTCCCCCATCCACCCTTGGCTTTTCTCTGCATTTAAGTCTTGTGTTTTTTGCCTCCCTCTCTGTTTGTAACTATTTTTCCACCTTCCTTTCCCCCATGGTTTTCTGTTCAGTTTCTCAAGATCCACATACGAGTGAAAACGTATCTGTCCTTCTCTGACTGACTTATTTAACTCAGCATAATACCTTCCAGTTCCATCCACATTGCTGCAAACAACATCGTTTCGTTCTTTCTCATTGCCAAGTAGTATTCCATTGAATACATAAACCACATCTTTCTCCATTCATCATTTGTTGGACAATTAGGCTCTTTCCATAATTTGGCTATTGTTGAAAGTGCTGCTATAAACATTAGGGTACACGTGCCCCTATGTATCAGCACTCCTCTATCCCTTGGGTAAATTCCCAGTAGTGCTATTGCTGGGTCTTATTCTTATTTTCTAAACTCACATGAAATTTTGTGCCTCTATTTTGGCACTTTTCACACACTTTATATCACAAACATATTTTTGTAGAAATCTAATCTCTCCAGACAGTTCTTTCATGAATGTTTTTTCATCTCTTTTGCTATATTATACACTATAAGCAGAGGAATGTATTGCATATAATAGGGGCCTACAAACTACGTATTGCTTGTCCAAGCAATTTTTAAGCAATGAACTGGAAAATAATTTGGTAAATGGATAGATTACTCACAAAATCATTGAGTTCATCCAGCAGTATAAATGCGGAATAAGTAAGCATTAATGTTCTCATTAAAGAAGCAGAAATTATAGCACATAGAAATTAGGTGACTGCTGACATTTATAGATTTGCAAATTAATTATCATATTCATGTTCTTTTCTATATGCTCCCTTTAACTATGAAATAAGTTAAGATTTACTATGATAGAAGAGGAAAGAATGTATTTTCCAGGATAATTATGTGAAAGATGTTGGCAAGGTACATAATGCACGAATGTATGAATAATTTTTCTAGCATAGCTGCTAAGTAAAACAGACTAGTTTTGTATTCTGACTTTAGCATTTGCCAACTATTTAAAGTTGTGAATGTTTAACAACCTCTAAAAATTATTTTTCTCAATGATAAAATGAGAAGACTGGTAGTAAATAACTCATATTTTTGTAGTAGGAGCAAACTAAAATTACTAAGGATTTTCCCCACTGACAAAAGGAAGTAAGAAATTTTCAGAATGCAATAAGCTGGATTATGTACAAATCTGTGCATATATAGGCATGCATTCCAAAACAGCTATGTAGAGTGGGTACTTGAGAAATGTCTTCATTCTAAAACATTAGAATACTAGCTGCATTACAGCTAATATTTAATGTCAAAGTTTTAATATAGTAAAGCAGATCATTTGTATCTTACTATGAAATCTTTTCTCTCAACTTTACATGTTGGCAACAAATAACTTGAATATTATTTTCTTTTTAATGATTGAGGTAATAGGAGTAAAATTTAAATAGGCATTAAAACACTTAAAATACATTTATTTATTTACTTTATTTACTGGGCATTTCAATTTGGCCTCTGATTTTAAAAAATACTATAGGAAGTACCTGACAACATTGCTGATTATGGATATTACAAAAGAAATATATTTTAAAAAATCAGTCTGTTTGTACAACTGAGATTTGTATGTTTTTACTTAGGATCAACATTGCAAAACTTCAACTCTTCTGAGACCCTAAAATATGTCACTTATAAATCAAAATTATGAAAATAATAACCATGACACTAAATTTTAACAGTATATTTTATTCCCTCAATTTAGCCTGTCAGTGTGGAATTTTAAGCATGAACTCCATACCAGGTGTTTTTTGAGAATTTGAAATCTGAGTGATAGGAATGATGTAGCAAAGGTGTGGCTCCTTTGCAAAGTGAGAAGAATTATTAAAATTACAGCCACCTAGTGTCTCTTCATACTGTATGTATTTGCATTCAGTGTTTTACTATTTGTTATTAATTCTATCAACTGTGACCAAAAAAAAAAAAAAAGAAAGACAGAAAAAAAAAAACTCATCTCATGCACTCAGTTGTTTGACAATAGAGTGCCACAGACCATATGGATCTCATTTTGAAACTCTTTCAAATCTGGCAACTGATAAAAGCCAATTTACTTGGTGGTAGGGTAATGGAAGGCTGCTCTCAAGTCAAGTTCAAGGAGATCACCCTGTGGACTAAGTACTAAACTCAAGGGAAATTACCTCATTAAAATTTGATCCAGACCACAATAATGAATATCATGATGTAGCCAAAGTTCAACTAAGTTGACCGTATAGTACTGAAATTAATCCATCGGTATTGCAGCTCAATGAATTTCTAAGCTGTGGTGGTTTGGAGGCTGACTTCATTTTTACAGCCCCAGGTACTGAATCACATAATTGTGTCAATTAATGATGTTATGAAAATGCTATTAACTTTGTGATGATAATACCTGTGTTGCATGGCATAAACCTGTTAAATTTTGGTTTGCATCATACTCCTATAACTCCTATAACTCTGGTATACTGAGTCTCAGAAATTTCTTACTTCGAGTTCAAATTTGGTCAATTAGCTTGAATTGCAACTATATGACATAATGGAATTTTCCTCTATGTTTTTTTTTTCAAGAAGTTGTTTTACAATGGCATAACCTATCTCATTGCTTCTGCCTATTCCTCTCCCACACCTTCAATGTATTCTCAAAACAGCAGCTACAGCAAACTGGTTAAACAGTGGCAGATTATGTTCCATCAGCTCTGTGCTCAAGACACTTCAACAGTGTCACACTTCACTCCAAATAAAAGATAAAGTCCTTACAGTAATTTAAAGGTCTTATATGAACTTCTATCGTCCTCAACCCACTAGCCTTCTTAACTGATCGTCAGTTATTTCTCCCTATTTCACTCTGTTTTAGCCACACAAGCCTCTTTCTTATTCCTAGAAAATGTCAAGGCACATCTTTACTCAGAGCCATTGCTCTTTGTAATCTGTCTGCCTGGATTACTTTTTTAAAAGATATTGACAAGGTTCACTCCCTAATATATTTTTAATCTTTACTTAAAATTGACCTTCTCAATGAGAATTTTTCTGACCCTTCTCTTTACATGTTTACTGCTACCCCCACACTCCCTATCCCCCTTCCTTGTTTTATTTTGTTATTTTCAGAACTCTTAATGCCTTCTAAATATTACAAAATCTGTGTATCATATATTTGTTGTTTGTTGTTTATCTAGTCCCATTAAATGAAACTCTACAATGGTAAATATTTTTGTTTTGTTTTGTTTTGTTGTAAATATTTTGTTTTATTCATTGTTATATACTTAAGTCTAGAACCTGGGCATATGACAGGCACTCAATAAGTATGTTTAAAAGAAGTAATGATTGACCCAAACCAGTGTTAAGTCACAATCAGAATGAAGTTTCTCCCACAGATACATAGTGAAAGGTAATACACCATCTATTAGCATTCTTTCAATTAAGTGCAACTGAAAATACAAATATTTTAAACAGAGGCCTTCAAAATAGGATTGTTGGAATATGCATATGAAAATTTTTGTGATGATTGTCAAAAATGCAAGATTCTTAACGTTAAAAAAATTTTTAAAAAAGGGGGGGGGGCGCCTGGGTGGCTCAGTTGGCTAAAGCGGCTGACTTTGGCTCAGGTCATGATCTCACAGTTTGTTGGTTTAAGCACAGCGTCGGGCTTTGTGCTGAAAGCTCAGAGCCTGGAGCCAGCTTGGGATTCTATGTCTCCCTCTCTCTCTGCCCCTCACCCACTCTCTGTCTCTCAAAATTAAATAAACATTTAAATTTTTTTAAATGCAAGTTTCTTATTCTCAAAACTGTTGATTAAAAATTTGTAGCAGGAGACACTAGAAAACTGAATTTTACCAATCATGACATATGATACTTTTGTGAATTAAGTTTGAAAATAAATTCTCTAAAAAGCAAACTACTGTTGGATGTGTGGCCAATGTCCTTAAATAACTGTTTTCTTATTTAAGAAACAGCATTTCATATGATAACAATAAATTTCTTTTTCTTTTCTTTTAAGGTTTTTTAAGTTTTTATTTAAATTCCAGGTATTAAACACACAACGTAATATTATTTTCAGGTGTACAATATAATGATTCAATACTTCCTGGGACACCAAGTGCTCATCACAAGTGCACTCCTTAATCCCCATCACTTATTTAACACAAACACCACCCACCTCCCCTCCAGTAAACATCACTTTTTTTTACTATAGTTAAGAGTCTGTTTCATGGATTGCTTTTCTCTCTTTTTCCCTATGTTCATTTGTTTTGTTTCTTAAATTCCACCTAATAGTGAGATCGTATGGTATTTGTTTTCTAATTGATTTCCTGAGCATAATACTCTAACTGCATCCACATCATTACAAATGGCAAGCTTTCATTCTTTATATGGGTGAGTAATATTCCTGTGTGTGTGGGTGTGTGTGTGTGTGTGTGTGTACCACTTCTTCTTTAACCATTCATTAGTCAATGGGCATTTGGACTGTATCCATAATTTGGCTATTGTAGAAGATGATGTTGTAAACATAGGGGAGCGTGTATCACTTGGTTTTAGCATTTTCGTATTCTTTGGGTAAATACCTAGTAGTGCAATTGCTGGATCATAGGGTAGTTATATTTTTAACTTTTTGAGGAACCTCCATATTGTTTTAAACAGTGAATGCACCAGTTTGAATTCCCACCAACAGTGCAGGAGGGCTCCCCTTTTTCCACAATCTTGCCAACACCTGTTGTTTCTTGTGGTTTTCATTTTAGCCATTCTAACAGGTGTGAGGTGTTATCTTATTTTAATTTTCATTTTTATTTCCCTGATGATGAGTGATATTGAGCATCATTTATGTTTCTGTTGACAACCCATATGTCTTCTTTGGAAAAGTGTCTTCATTTCTTCTGCCGATTTTTAATCAGATTAATCATTTTCTGGGTGTTGAATTTTATAAGTTATTTTTACATTTTGGATACTAACGCTTTATCTGGTTTTTCATTTGCAAATAACTTCTTCCGTTCAGTACATTGCCTTTTAGCTTTGTGTATTGTTTCCTTCGCTGTGAAGAAGATTTTTAGTTTGATGTAGTTCCAATAGTTTATTTTTTGCTTTTGTTTCCCTTGCCTCGGGAAACATATCATGTATGCATATCTGATGGCCAATGTCAACTAGGTTACTACCTGTGTTCTTTAGGATATTAATGGGTTCATGTCTCACATTTAGGTCTTTCATCCATTTTGAATTTATTTTTTGTGTATGGTATAAGAAAGTGGTCCAGTTTCATTCTTTTGCATGTTACTGTCCAGTTTTCCCAATATCATTTGTTCAAGAGACTGTCTTTTTCCCGTTGGATATTCTTTCTTACTTTGTTGAAGATTATATGGTCATGTAGTTGTGTGTTCCTTTCTGGGTTTTCTATTCTGTTCCATTAACCTATGTGTGAATTTTGTGCCATCGTGGTGTCTCCAGCTTTGATTTTCTTTCTCAAGGTTGCTTTGACTAGTCAGGGTCTTTTGTGACTCTGAACATATTTTATAATTATTTGTTCTAGCACTATGGGAAATACTGTTGGTATTTTGATAGGGATTGCTTTAAATTTGTGTATTGCTTGGGACTGTATATACATTTTAACAATATTTTCTCCTCTAATCCATAAGCATGGAATGTTTTGCCATTTTTTTGTGTTGTCTTGACTTTTTTTCGTCAGTTTTTACATAGTTTTCAGAGTACAGGTCTTTCACTGCTTTGGTTAGGCTCATTCCTAGGTATATTATGATTTTTGATGAGATTTTTCTTCTTAATTCATCTTACTGCTGCTTCATTATTACTGTGTAGGAATGCAGCATATTTCTGCACATTTATTTTGTATCCTATGACTTTACTGAATATGTTTATCAGTTCTACCTGTATTTGGTGGAATCTTTCAACTTTTCTGTATATAGGATGATATCATTGGTAAAAGGTGATATTTTACTTCTTCCTTGCTGATTTGAATACCTTTTATTTCTTCTTATTGTCTGATTGCTGTGACTAGGAATTTCAGTATTGTGTTCAATAAAATTGGTGAGAGTGGAAATCCTTGCCTTGTTCCTGACCTTAGGGGCAAATCTCTTACATTTTACCCATTAAGGATGATGTTAGCTATAAGTATTTTATATATGGCTTTTATCATGTTGAGGTAAGTTCTCTTTAAACCTACTTTGTTGAGGGGTTTATTATGAAAGGGTATTGGACTTGTCTAATGTTTCTTTGGTGTTTACTTAAATTATAATATGGTCTTATACTTCCTCTTACTGATGTGATGCATCATGGTATTTAATCTGCAAATATTGAACCACTCTTTCATCCCAGGAATAAATGTCACTTGATTGTGGTAAACTATTGCTTTTATGTACGGTTGGAATCAGTTTGCTAGTATTTTATCTAGGATTTTTCAATCTATGTTCATCAGGGATAATGGCCTGTAGTTCTCTTCTTTGGTGGGGTCTTTATCCGGTTTTGATATCAGAGGAATTCTGGCCACCTAGAATGAATTTGGAAGTTTTCCTTTTTTTTTCCTATTGTTTGGCATAGTTTGAGAAAAAGAGGTACTAACTCTTCTTTAAATGTTTGATAGAATTCACCTGTGAAACCATCTGTTCCCAGTTTTGTCTTTTTTTTTTTTTTTGGAATTTTTAAAAAGAATTCTTTACCATGATCAAGTGGGATTCATTCCTGGGATGCAGGGCTGGTTCAATATTCACAAATGAAACAATGTGATACATCAAATTAAGAAAAGATGAGAACCATATGATCCTGTCAATTGATGCAGACAAAGAATTTGACAAAATTCGGCATCCTTTCTTAATAAAAACCCTCGAGAAAGTAGGGATAGAAGGAACATACTTAAACATCATAAAAGCCATTTATGAAAAGCCCACAACTAATACCATCCTCAATGGGGAAAAAGTGATAGCTTTCCCCCGAGATCAGAAACACGACAGAGATGTGCACTCTCACTGCTGTTGTTTAACATAGTGTTGGAAGTGCATCAGCAATCAGCAATCAGACAACAAAAGGAAATCAAAGGCATCAAAACTGGCAAAGATGAAGTCAAGCTTTCACTTTTTGCAGATGACATGATACTATACATGGAAAACTCGATAGACTCCACCAAAAGCCTGCTAGAACTGATACATGAATTCAGCAAAGTCGCAGGACACAAAATCAATGTACAGAAATCTGTTGCATTCTTATACACTAATAATGAAGTAACTGAAAGACAAATAAAGAAACTGATCCCATTCACAATTGCACCAAGAAACATAAAATATCTAGGAATAAACCTAACCAAAGATGTAAAAGATCTGTTATGCTGAGAACTATAGAAAGCTGATGAAGGAGTTTGAAGAAGATATAACGAACTGGAAAAACATTCCATGCTCATGGATTGGAAGAATAAATATTGTTAAAATGTCAATACTACCCAAAGCTATCTACACATTCGATGCAATCCCAATCAAAATTGCACCAGCATTCTTCTCAAAGGTAGAACAAGTAATCCTAAAATTTGTATGGAACCACAAAAGGCCCCGAATACCCAAAGTAATTTTGAAGAAGAATACCAAAGCAGGAGGCATCACAATCCCAGAATTTAGCCTCTACTACAAAGCTGTAATCGTCAAGACAGCATGGTCTTGGTACAAAAACAGACATGTAGACCAATGGAATAGAATAGAGACTCCAGAATTAAACCCACAAAAGTATGCCAACTAATCTCTAACAAAGAATATCCAATGGAAAAAAGATAGTCTCTTTAACAAATGGTTCTGGGATAACTGGACAGCAACATGCAGAAGGATGAAACTAGACCACTTTCTCACACCATTCACAAAAATAAACTAAAATGGATAAAGGACCTGAATGTGAGACAGGAAACCATCAAAACCCTAGAGGAGACAGCAGGAAAAGACTTCTCTGACCTCAGCTGTAGCAATTTCTTACCTGACACGTCTCCAAATGCAAGGGAATTAAAAGCAAAAAGGAACTATTGTGACCTCATGAAGATAAAAGCTTTTGCACTGCAAAGGAAACAGTTAACAAAACTAAAAGGCAACTGGCGGAATTGGAAAAGATATTTGCAAATGACATATCGGACAAAGGGCTAGTATCCAAAATCTATAAAGAGCTAACCAAACTCCACACCCGAAAAACAAATAATGCAGTGAAGAAATGGGCAGAAAACATGAGTAAACACTTCTCTAAGAAGGCATCCAGATGGCCAACAGGCACATGAAAAGATGCTCAATGTCACTTCTCATCAGGGAAATACAAATCAAAACCCCACTGAGATATCACCTCATGCCAGTCAGAGTGGCTAAAATGAACAAATCAGGAGACTATAGATGCTGGCGAGGATGTCGAGAAATGGGAACCCTCTTGCCCTGTTGGTGGTAATTCACACTGGTGCAGCCATTCTGGAAAACAGTGTGCACGTTCCTCAAAAAATTAAAAATAGTTATACCCTATGACCCAGCAATAGCACTGCTAGGAATTTACCCAAGGGATACAGGAATGCTGACGTATAGGGGCACTTGTACCCCAATGTTTACAGCACCACTTTCAACAATAACCAAATTATGGAAAGAGCCTAAATGTCCATCAACTGATGAATGGATAAAGAAATCGTGGTGTATATACACAATGGAATACTACTTGGCAATGAGAAAGAATGAAATATGGCCTTTTGTAGCAACATGGATGGAACTGGAGAGTGTTATGCTAAGTGACATAAGTCATACAGAGAAAGACAGGTACCATGTTTTCACTCTTATATGGATCCTGAGAAAGTTAACAGAAGACCATGGGGGAGGGGAAGGAAAAAAAGAGGAAGAGAGCCAAACCATAAGAGACTCTTAATAACTGAGAATAAACTGAGAGTTGATGGGGATTGAGGGGGAGAGGAAAGTGGGTGATGGCGATTGAGGAGGACACCTGTTGGGATGAGCACTGGGTGTTGTATGGAAACCAATTTGACAATAAATTTCATATTTAAAAAATTAAAAAAATAAATTACTGTTTCAATTTCTTTGCTGGCTATCAGTCTGTTCAAGTTTTCTTTTGCTTGTTTCAGATATCGTAGTTTCAGAGTTTCTGGAAATTTATTCATTTCTTCTACGTTGTCCAATTTTTGGCATACAGTTTTTCATAATATAGTTTTATAATTGCACTTCTATGATGTTAGTTGTTATTTTTCCTCCCTCATTTGTGATTTTCTTATTTTCATCATTTTTCTCTTCTTTGTTTTTTAAATGTTTATTTATTTTTGAGAGTGCAAGAGCATGATTGGCAGGTGGGCAGAGAAAGAGAGAGACCAAGGATCCAAAGTGAGCCCTGTGCTGACAGCAGAGAACTCCATGTGGGGCTAGAACTCACAAACCATAAGATTATGACCTGAACTGAAGTCGGATGCTTAACCGACTGAACCACGCACATGTCCTGTATTTTTTTCTTGATAAGTTTGGCTGGAGATTTATCAATTTCATTGATGTTTTTCAAAGAATCAGATCCTGGTTTAATTGACCTGCTCTAATGGTTTGTGAGTGTGTATGTGTGTGTGTGTGCGCGCGCACGCGCACGTGTGTGTTTAGTCTGTGTGTCATTTATTTCTGCTCTAATCTTTACTTTTTACTCCCTTCTGCTGGATTTAGGTTCTGTGTGTTGTTCATTTTCTAGCACCTTTATTTGTAATGTTAGGTTGTTGTTTATTTGAGTGTGTGTGTTGTTTTTCTTTTTTTGCTTCTTCAGGTAGACTTGCTTTGCTGTATTCTTTTGTCTTAGGAAAACTTTTGCTGCATCCCCAAGATTTTGGGCCATTGTGTTTCCGTTTTAATTTGTTTCCATGTTTTTCTTTTAATTTCTTTGATTCCTTGTTGACCCATATATTGTTTATGAGAATATTTTTCAACCTTGATGTATTTGGGGTCTTCCCAGATTTTTTCTTGTGATTTACGTCTAGTTTAATAACATTGTTGTCAGAAAAGTTGCACGGAATGATTTTAATATTTTTGTATTTGTTGAGGCCCATTTTGTGACCTTATATGCAAACTATTCTGAAGAATGTTTCTTGCACCCTTAAAAAAATATGTATTCTGCTGTTTTATGTTGGAACGTTCTGAATATATCTGTTAAGTCCAAGTGGTACAGTGTGTCACACAAAGCCATTGTTTCTTTATTGACTTTTTGTTTACATGATCTGTGTATAAATGTAAGTGGTGTTAATGTCCCCTGTTGTTATTGTATTATTATTGATTACTTCCTTTGTTTGTTATCAATTATTTAATACATTTGGATGCTTCCATTTTGGGTGAATAAATATTTACAATTGTTTTATCTTCTTGTTAGATTTATTATTATATAGGATCCTTCTTTGTCTCTTGTTACATTTGTTTTAAAGTACAGTAAAACCTTGGACTGTGAGTAACTTATTCTGTGAGTATTCTGCCAGACAAGCAAACATTTCTAATAAATTTTAACTTGATAAACAAGCAATGTCTTGCAATACAAGTAGTACGTGATGCCCAATGTCCCATGATCACACCTGAGCCAATGGTTTTTGAAATTCGCTTCCACATATGTGTGCTTTGTATTACAAGCATTTTTCCAGAATAAATTATTCCCACAAACCAAGATTTTACTGTATATTTTCTCTGACATAAGTATTGCTCCTCTGTCTTCCTTTCACATCCATTTACATTGTAGATGTTTTTCATACCCTTGCTTTCAATGTGAAGGTGTCTTTAAGTCTAAACTGAGTCTTGTTTTCTTTAACCTATTTTGCCACCCTATCCATGTCTTTTGACTAGAACATTTAGTCCATTTACATTCAATGTAATTATTGATACATATGGATTTATTGTTATTTTCTTGTTTTGTGGTTCTTCCTATGATTTTCTTTGATTCTTTCTCATCTTTCTTTCATTGTTTGCTGGTTTTCTTTAGTGAGGTATTTTTATTTCTTTATTCTTTGCATGTATATTAGTGTTTTTTAATATATGGTTACCATTAATTTTATATATAACAACTTTGACAGATATCAGTTTTTATTAAGCTAATGGTCATTTAAGTTTGAACACACGCTTTACTTTTCTCTTCCCCACCTTTTAGTTATATATTGTTATAGATACATCATTTTGTGAGTTCCCTGAATGATTTTTTTGCATAAATATTCACTTTTACTGCTTTTGCATTTCCTATCTTTATACTGTCACTTTGGGTTGCACTTTTACACTCAAAGAGTCCCCTCACAATCTCCTTTAGTATTAATTTGTCTGGGTAACGTTTTCTCTACTTCTATTCTGAATTACATCCTTGCTGGTTTGAGTATTCTTGGCTGCAGATTGTTCCCATTAGGCACTTTGAACATATTATACCACTCCCTCTGGGTTGGAAGTTTTCTATGGAAAACTCCCTTGCTTGCCTTATGGGTTTTCCCTTGTAACTTACTGTCTTCTTTTGTCTTGTTGTTTTTTAAGGGGGTTGGGGAGGGGCGTTTGATTATTTTTTTAATGTCACTGGACAAATACTTTACATTTTCTGTGATTAGAAGAATCAACTTTGTAAAGACATCAATTCTTCCCAAATTTATACATTTAATATAATTCCAATAAAATAATTCTAGAAAGTTTTTGTTATCTATAGACAAGTTAGTTCTAAAATTTTTAGAGAAATGCAAGGAAGCTACAATATTTTTTACAATGTAAATATTAATTATTTGATATGTAAAGGTTAAAGAACACATTATTCATAAACAATGGGCCAAATAAGAAATCAAAGAGCAAATAAATATATGTCTCAAAAGAAAAGAAAAATAAAATACAATATTACAAAACTTATGGGATGTAGCAAAAGCAGATGTTAGAGTGAAATTTACACTAAAAATGCTTGTATTAATAGATAATTTCCAATAAACAATGTAAAATTATAGCATAAGTAACTAAAAAAGAAGAAACTTAGTTGAAATTTAGTAGAGGAAAGAAATAACAAGGAAAAATCAGAAGTAAATAAGATAGAGACTATAATAAGCAGTAATATTATAACATGGAAAGTAATGACCAGTTTTTTTCAAACAAACAAACAAAATCAGCAATGCTTTAACTACATTAACTAAGAAAAAATAGATAGGTTACTGAAAAACCAAAGCGAGAAATGGAAG